>NW_006238998.1:648361-649280 GCF_000226075.1 Solanum tuberosum | reverse complement strand
AATGGTGCCGCTGCCGGGGAATTTGGCTTAGAAATTGTCTTTAGTATTTATTTTGAATTGTAGTCCTTTTTTGTTTCTTAGGAGTAGTTTAAATTTTTTTTTTTAATATTATTATTATCGTATTTCTTTTACTCTTCTTGAGATGTCATCTGAAAAAATATGTAGTGAAAAGTGTTCTTGCAATTCTTGCCCTTCTGATTTTATGGGTTCGTATAAGTTAGTTTTTTTTATCAACTAGATGAGTTGTATGGGGACATGGAAGATTTGTGAATACTTTCCTATAAATCAATATGTAAGAGCAATTCTGAATATAAATTTGAATTTGATCTCTATTATTTAGATATTGAGTTGAGTGCAAAGATTAAATCATATGAAACCCAACAATTTAGTAATAATATGTGTGAGGAAGAAAAAATACTTATAAGTCAACTTGAATAGCTAAGAGTGGAGGGTCAATTGCTTGATTATACTGTTATTGATGTTGTCACTGTTGAGAAGAGTGCACTAGAATTATGTAATGAAGTAGATAATATTATTTTTAAAAACTCTAGTATGTGTAAATATGAGGATGTAAAAAATAATGCAATTCATAAGTTATGGTGCATTGGACCTCATTCCAATCCTTTTTCTACATTATGTTTAGATGATGAGAAACTAATCGAGCCATCTGAGCCTATAGAAGAGTGTATGGAGGAGGAACAATGTGTCTATATTCTTGAATTTATTGTTCCAAGATCGGAGAATTACATTCCTCACTTAGGATCCAAGAAGTGCATAATGCGATATCTATTGCTTAGGACCTTTATTTTTGTACCACTACTCCTTGAGCGTAATAGAAAAATGAATCAAAATTAGAGGTGCAATTCATATCTTCAAAGTGGAAGGAAAAATAGTAAAATTGATGGTGTCGTGCCACGAC
>NW_006238998.1:621405-645418 GCF_000226075.1 Solanum tuberosum | reverse complement strand
GCGTTATGAGCTTATGGGGAACACATTCCTAGTTACTTTTAATAATCTGAATATAAATAAATACTTAGTTCAAAGTTATATTTTTATTGTTTTTATTTTATTTCAATTTAAATCCCCCCATTTTTATATAACGACTATCGAGTTAAATATTTGCTATTGACAATATTCTTCCATATTCTCTGTGGGATCGACCCCGACTCATAGTTGGGTAAATATATTGCATACGATCGTTTATATTTCTTTTCAAGAAGTATATTTGAACGTTATCAAATAATGCCATATACCGACCCATGGACATGTTTTGAACCAAATGTATTAAGCCAATTTATGCTTAAGGGCGTGCATGAAAAGCTCAATTGGGGTAAAAAGGCCCTACACCAACTCTCCCATGAAAAAGAAAAGCTTTACAAAATGCACCTAAGTTGGTGCAATGAGGCGGTCAACTGTTTGTTTAAACTTGCAACTCTTAGCAACATAGTTGGAATGAAAGAGGAGGTAATGCTACTCCTTATCCAATAGTTAAAAAGTGCATAAAAATTTCTCGTGACTTGTATCTAGCTAGTTGCTATGAGATGATCCAAATAGAATTCGAGATAGCAACTTTGGCGGCTAATGCGGAAGCAACAAATGGTATTGTGGTGGACATTGAGGATATTTTGGGTCATTGCCCCCAATCAAAATAAATATTAATCTAAGAAGTTGAAATAAATATGATGATATTAAAGTTGCGCAGAAGATCCAAAAAGATCATTTATGGCAACTTTTGTTCATACGGAATCAAGAGTATCTCTCAATTAAGGGCCAAAAATAATGAAAAGCAAAGCTCAAGTGGCCTAATGACTCTCTCAACCCTACCTAAGGATCTGAAATGAAAGTTTGATGCAAAGTTGGGTAGGAGGTTCATTTTCTAAAAGTGGAAAAACAAAGGGTGATGTACCCGATGTCACGCCGCGACGTTAAATTGTTCATTTTATGGTAGGCAACCCATCAGTAATCAAAATAGTTTAATTTTGAGTTTTTGATTCCAAGATTATGTTTAATTTTTGTTTTTGACTAACCCTCATAATTTCAAAGTTTGTGGTGGCGTTTTAAAAGTGTTTTAATTCATAATATTGATTGGGATTGATGTTTGGAGTTGGCACATTTTTGGATGCCCAAGTCCGCCCAAAAAATAGCGTAGATCACCCTTTTTGCACATGGCATCACCCGAATGAACAGTAGCTTTAGCAGGTATTTTACCAAGTAACTCATCACTATCGTGAAAGCCTTTGGCCGCGATCGAGAATCGTTCAATTTTCAGGTCCGCGATCGCGACTGAATTGTGTCGCTTTCGTGAAAGGTAAAGCAAGTTCTTGTTGCGATCGCGAGTAGCAGGGCCGCGACCACGATGAATCGCATGAATTTAAAAAGGCAGCGATTTCGAAATTCATTTATGTACCTCCTAAACTCCCACAAATGTCCCCAAAGCTTCCCCCTCTATTAAATCAATTTTCCTTGATCAATTGAAAAACATTTCTTTCAATTTATTGTTCTTCACTTAAGTGATGATTTCTTCTCACTCTTGATTACTTTTGAAATTGTTTAGTTTCAAAATTGGTTGATTCTCGCCCATTGATTATTAGTGAAAATTTTGATAAAATCTTGAGTGATGTTACTTTTTGTTGGTAATCGATTTTTTAGTTTGGGTGTTAACTGAAAAAGGGGTGAGTTGGAGGCTTGAAGTCGATTGAAAATGGCATGAGAACAGGTTGTCCACCACTTGTTTGATGAAATTCCAAAGAAACAATATTTTCTGGGCTTAATTGTTTCACTTGATTGCAATGTCTAATCCCAGGATTGCGATGTGAATTTTTTTTAAATGTTATTATCAAGATGTCTTATACCGCTATCACAATGACTTAAAACGGTGAGGATCATTATCGTGATGTCTAATCGCACAATTGCGATGAGTCGTCTAGCAATTAAGCTGCTGAAAAATAGTAGTTTAACCCCCGCTCTTTCAATTTCTTTTTCACTCATTTCTTTTCCTATTTTCTTGATAATACACTGCTTTACGTACCTCCATCTTCGTTTGACATGGTTGCATCTTGTATAGGTACTAAATTTGCAAATTCATGGCCAACAACGTCAACCAACTTTAGGAACAAGTGCAAAAAAATATTTTTGGAGATGAAATCTATGATCATGAGCTGTTTTTATCCGCTAAATGCCACCACTTGCATGACCGCCTCCTCACAAAGAATATCACAAGAGAGAGGGGTCTTCTATTAAAAAAATCTTCAAGAGTGTAGACCGGACTTCAATGGGTGAGTGGAGGCCAGCGGATGGATATGTTTCGAAGATGAGCCTATTAAGGCCAACCACAAGGTGGTATAGAGTTCAATGCTAATACCACCGAGACCGAATTCTATGGTTACTTGATAATTACGTTGTGGGGAAAACAAGTTACTTTCGACTACAAATGGATCAACAATTACTATGGTTTTCTCGATGTTGATAATGACGTTAAAATGACAAGGGCAAGGGAATTAGGAAAAGAGTGGTTCGGGACACACTTGCATGGTGGTCATGGGCAAAAATGAATTTAGAACAACTACTCGATCGACTCCTCATAGTTCACAACTGAAGCCAAGACTTGGCTTTCCATCATTCTTAGGAGGATAATTCCTTAGAGACATGAGACAGATGTGTCTCTTGATAGGGCATTTCTTATTTGTGCCATCAAGGAGGGGATTATTATTAATGTTGGGCGAATCATTATGTAAAACATTAAGGAGGTTATATTGGAAGGTACAAAGAGTCTCTCTTACCCTTCTTTGATTACTTATTAATTCCTGACAAATGAGGTTGAGCAATATGAGAGAGATAACAAGAGGAATCCCAAGGGCCCTACCAATAAACCTAAAAAGAAGGGTCCCTAGCATGTAATGAAGAAGAGATATTGATGTGCAAGATCCAAAATTTGACACATTCACTAAGGACACCACCTCATATTGTTTAGAATTCATCCCTTCTCTAGTTGAGTTAGTACGGAGGGGACCACTGGAACTAGTCTATTTATCAGGACAAATGCAGGTTATGGATACCCAAATTCACTTGCAGATTCAAAAATTGACTTGTAGTACTCCTAGAGGGCCTGGAAAGAGATCCTCGGCCTCAGGTAGTGCTACTTCTACCCTTTCAAATCTAGAGCAGGATCAACAAATTCTCAAGGAGCGGATGGCAAAAATGGAGAGAAGGCAAAAAAGATGAAGGAACATGAAAAAAATAAGAGAAAGTTTTTGAACAAGGTGATTAATACACTCCAGAAATTTTATGGCTCCGATGATTTGGTTGATGATGATGTCCTTTCAGCTCCTGATAGCTCATCTGATGAGTGATGATCGTTGCAGGGATTCTGTTGTATTCTCTTTAGATTGTGGTATTCTGAGGACACAGTTACATTTTTAGTTGGGGGAGACTCCTCTGTCAGACCTATTTTAGATTGGTTTTACATTTGACTGAGCCCTTGTCGGGCTTGTTTTATTTTGATATATGGATGGTGTGCCCTTGTTAGGCTTTTTATATTTTATGTTGGGTTAGTTAGTTTTTTTTCGTAGTTTATAGCTTCTTTGTTTTGTCTTTCATAATAAGATGTGGATTCACTATGCCCGATGATGGATAGTGTGATGACATTATTAAGGGTGAATTTTTGATTGGTTGTGAGTGTTTGATTGGTCTTGGATGTGGCAAAGTCTGAGTAGCTAACCCTAAATATATGTATGAGGTTTCCCGATGATGGATTGGTTGATGCCTTTCTTAAGGGAAATATCATCACTGTTTTGGGAGGCTGTGCCTTTGTTAGTACTAAGATCATAGTCTTGCATGTGGAAAGTATTTAATATACCCATCCATTTTTGAAATTGAGCATGTGTGAATGATTTTGTGACAAATCTCACAACTCTTTTGGTGACTTTTGATTTGTTTGCAATTAAAATGTTTGATGCCACTTCTAATTTGAAAAGGAAATAAGATTTTGAACCATCTTTATTGAATTGCATGGTAAGTATTTTAATAATTCCTTTTGTTCAATTTTTTCACCTAAAACATGCCCCGTTGGTCTTGAAGTGTGGGTCTTGATTGAGTTTGGTTGGAGAAATGATCTTAGGATTTCATTGATGCTCTTGAAGTCCTCCTAGCCAAACAAATCCCACCTTTACACTAAATATATCTTTAGTTGTCCCCGTTGAACTTAATCATTTTTATTGTCAACCAC
Source organism: Solanum tuberosum (assembly GCF_000226075.1). Lineage (NCBI taxonomy): Eukaryota > Viridiplantae > Streptophyta > Magnoliopsida > Solanales > Solanaceae > Solanum > Solanum tuberosum. The sequence goes on along the minus strand of NW_006238998.1, from coordinate 641,163 downwards.
ATTACAAGCCTTGTCCTTTGTGATAAAGTAACCCACTTTTGAACATCCCTCCTTCAACTTGAGAAATGTAACGCCCCGTAATCTAGTAGACTAAACTATGGCTAAGTCTGAGGGAAAGAGCCAAGGAAGAGGGCTAGGACAACCCACTCTTCCATAGACACTGCCTCACCTTCCACGACCACCACCATGACTCGTAGTGTGGCTCATGGTAGGCTGGGTAGTAGCTACCCCAAGACTGCCCAAAACAACCCCCTCCACACGAGCCACTTCACGGCTCGAGGGAAGGCCCGTGAAGGTGAGTTAATTTTTAGGAGTTAAGGGAGTGGTGGCCAAGCCACTGTTTTGACACCACGAGAGGGACCACGGCTCATGGTAGGCACCACGACTTGTGGAGCCCCTCTTGAAGATGGGGTTGACCCCTGTAAGTTAGGAGTTAATTGGTCTTTCCGGTTTTAATTAAACTAAAGCTATGTCGTTTTGCCTAAGCCTAGGACCCCTATATAAGTTGTTTTAAATCTAAAACTCACCCATTCAAGTCATATTTCCAAAACCCAAAAGAAATTCCCAAAGTTCTTCCTCTCAAATAATTCTCTCTCTAGAAACATGAATAAAAAGAAGAAGAAGGAGATTCAAGCAAGGGTTCAAGAGAAAGCTTACATACTTCAATTTCTTTGGGCTTTGATAGTAAGGTATGGTAGTTTCCATACATGGATTCCTTTAATCCACGGAGTTCCCTCCAAATATCCTATTTTAAAAAGGTAGGATTTCCCAATTAACTTAGGGTTTTCTTCAATTACCACAGATTCCTTTCAAACTAGATTTAAATGATTGACTTGTGGTATATTAAGCATGTATTGATGAATTCCTATGGTTTTTATGTTGTTCCCCATGAACCCATGTAATTCCCATATTTCTCAATTGTGATGATATGATCTGGGTCTTTGTTTATGAAATAGGAATTTTATGAATTTATGCATGAAGTGATAGAATCACAAGTAGTATGATGAAATCCATATCTAATACTTGAATTCTAGATGTGGTCATTGAACGTAGGATTTGAGTCTTGAAAGGGAAAAGTATGAGATTATGCATATCTTTATGAAATCTATATAAATGATTTAAGGATGCTTTGAGAGTAAAGTGTCAATGATTATGATGTTGTTGTTGTGTTGTTGAAAGGAATTTCTCATATACACATATGAACATCATGTGATAGGTTTTCTTACATAGTAAGGATTCTTAGGTTGAAAGGCTTTCTCACCTAATTGAATACAATATTTAAAGTGATCATGGATGGGGAAAGCTGTTCTCACGCATGCTCAAAGGAGCTATCCTAATGAACTAATTTGGATTGGTTGTCTAAGGGACATCTTTCCATGAGACATAATAACTACTCTGTGGGATTTATGCTTAGAACCGAGTGGATATTGCAGTAAGATGGAAGCTCTCCTGTAGAAAGGTCGGCTTTCAAGAAGCAGCCTCTTGAGATGGAAGCTCATCCGTAGAAAGGTCGGGTTTCTAGTAACAATATCATTATCCCATAAAATATGTGCCCCCGTAGGATGTTTAGGGAGTGGATTCACTTAAGCTAATAAAAAATGGTTCTACCTTAGGCAAGTAGGACAACCTATATTGGTGTGGGAGACAACGGGTGATCATGTTATAACTCACATGGTCTCAATGTCGATTAAGGATTATTCCCACAACAAGATTAATAATGAACTATGACATGCATAAACAAGTATCACTTAGTCTTCAAAAGTTTTAAGATGATGCTAGCTTGTATTGACTATGATGTTATGACTTATGTTTTCCAACTCTCTCATATCATGCTTTAGCTTTGTTAAATTGCATTTCAGGAAATGAAATATCCCTATTAGCATGTTTTAAATATTTTATGCATGACTGTCATACTTAGTGCATTCTTTCTACTAACGCATACTTTTGCCTACATTTTTACGAAATGTAGGGTCCGACAGTCAGGGTCGTCAATGTTGTGGCTAGAATTGGACTTGAGATTATCTGAGCTTCGGTGAGTCCTCATGTTTCGAGGACGGAGTTTTATTGTATTCAGTTTCTTTCATGTATTTCTCTTTTGGACATAATGTATAGGCTAGGCCCAATTTCATTTAATTGTAATAGATGGCTATGATGAGACAAAGTGTCTAAACTTCCGCTTTTCTTTTCTAAAAACATTTTAGACTTGAAATGTGTTTTAATCTTATCATTCTATTTCCTATGTTATGAGGACTAAGTGACTTGTATGGAGTGCTTCGGGGTTCTATACGCCATGTTACATATAGGGGGTACCCCTGTGTCGTGACAAGAATGGTGAAAGTTGATACTAAAACCCTAAGTTGGAGGTGTTATGGGAAATTCATAGATGGGATTCTTACTACATGAGGACTTGATAAAAAAAACATTAGAAAAAAGATTTTTTTTGAGAATGGAGGATAAGTTTCAAAAAAATAAAAAGTCTTGAAAAAGAAAGAAAGAAAGTGAATAAAGAGACTTGAATCCTCAAAAATTTGAAGATGGTTGCATGTGGGGCATCTAGAGTAGAAATAAGAAAGGAAAATAAGAAAATATTATGAAAAGTGCATTGAGTCAAAAAATAAAGAAAAAGTTGAAAATTTGATGAATGAGTTTTTGTGTTGTCTAGTTCAAGGAGGGTGTAGTCACTTATACCTAATGATATCCTTAAATTCCTAAATACTACATTAGAAGTTCAACAAAGTCATTTGAGATCTCTAACCGAATGAAGTTGAGTTAGTGTTGATTAAAAATATGGGCAAGTCTATGGTGTAACATTTCTTTTCATGAGTTGTTTTGTTGTGAGTGTTTTCATCTTCTCCCTTTTATTGTATATACATTCTGAGTGATTGGGACATTTCTTTCTTTGTGAGGGCCTGTAAGTTGATAAAGTTATGATTTTAAAATTTCCTAATTTAGTCAAGTGATCATGTAAAGAACTAATGTGTTAAGTTAATTCTTGAGTTTGAGTTGTTGTCACTTAATTTTCTTTGTTCTTGAAAATGTTCTATGAGAATGATGGAAGTTAGTTTGTGAAAATTTTGCATGTCGACTATTTCTCAGTACCAACCGAAGCCATTTCCTTTGTGCTTAATTGAGTATGGCCGTGAAATTGATTTGTGGTGTGCACTGAAATGAAAGATTCTTATGTTTTTGATTTTCTTTACTTGAGGAGAAACAGGGTTTCAAAGTTGTGTGTGTTCATGAATGGTGTGTTTCCACTCATTTGAGGTTCTTTTCATAGTTATTTTGCCTTGCTTTAGTTTCAAATGTGTTCTTTTTATATGGTTTTTATCATATTTGCAGGAAAATAAAATAGAAAGTTGATTTAGAAAATATTTTAAGAAACCAAGTGGAATTGAAGCAAGAAGAGGTCAATTGGCAGAAAGTGGAGCTGGCAAAAAAGTGTTCATCGTGACCGCATGAAAAAGAGGTCGCAATTGCGTAGACTAAGAAATATAGACCTCACGATCTCATGGTAAATATTCATGACCACATAGTCACATGATACAATTCATTGCGATCACGTGAGAAAGTGTTCGTGACCGTGATGAAGGAACCACCCAACTGTTAGGAAGATTAGTAATTTAACCAAATTTATCCCAAAACCCTTATTACACTCACATACAGTCATTTTCAATCATCCATCATCCAAGAAACAATGCTAGAGAGTAGTTTATCTTTTAGTTTAGATTTAGAGAGAAAAACTTGTAGATTTCAATTGGGGTTGAGACATTAAAGATAAGTTGCTTCACATTTCATTTGTTGATATAAAGATTGTGTTCTATTAAATAACTTTTTTACTCCCTTGTTTATTTTCCTGCTCTTAATTGCTAGAATTGTGGGTTTAGTTGCTAATTGAGATTGCTGTTTTGTGCTAGAAATATATAATTCTTTTTTGTCTTATTTGTTCATTCTATTTGTTTTGTATGTGATTCCATGCTTTCGTGACTAGGATTTGATCTAATTCTCATGCTTTAATTGATGATTTTAGAGTGCACACTTGAATCTACCTTATGATCTTCATCGGTTTCATGAAAAAGAATTTGTTAAGTGGAGAATTAGATTGATAATCATGTTTAACTTTGATTCCTAATTTTGAGACTGAAAGGAGATAATTTAAGTTTACTTTATTGAATGATAAACTTGCTAGAAATAGGGGTTTAGATTAAGGTATTGGATTGTATTGTGTTGAATGAGATTGAGACCGAGATAAGATTTAGTGAGAAAGCACTTTGAGACACGAAAGGTGATAAATGTTGATTTACGATTAATTAACCTACCTTTGATTGATTTGCATGAGTTGAGATGGCAATGAATCGTTGAATGGGTATTGAGTTCCTAATTTCTAAAATCTCAATTATCCGTTGCTTAATTTTGTCCTTCCCGAATCTTTAGTTAGTTAAACTACCTTCTATTTCATAGTTTTGTACACTGCATGTCTAGGTTAAAACTAGTATCTAGTGATCCTTTATCTTTTCGATTGGTGGACAATTGTTCCTTGTGGGATTCGAACCCGACTCTTAATTGAGTACTTATATTGACAACGACCGCTTAGTCTTTGAACTTGTTTTGAAGGTAATTTGAGCATTATCAAAAATAGTATCTTTGTAGGGGAACAAATAGGTATATTCAATTTGTTTATGATTTCTAGTTTACTTGTTTGTATCTAGATTGTGAATAATTATCTTTACTTTCTTTTGTTTGGTTTCTATGGCTTTTGGTGATCATATGTTTGAAAGTTGTATACCCTATATCGACCTATCGCCATGTCCTGAATCAAATATGAAAAGCCAATTTCGCCTTAGGGCCATTGGTGAAAAGTTCAATTGGGGTAAAAAGTCCCTACACCAACTATCCCAAGAAAAATAAAAAACTTCTCAAAATGCACATAAGTCAGTGCAATTAGGCAGTCAACTTTGAGTTTGAACTTGTAATTCTTAGCAATATAGTTATAAGGATAGAGGAGGTAGGTGCCACTCCCTATACAATAGTTTAAAAGAGCGTAAATGAGTCTTGTGACTTGCATCTAGATAGGTTTTATGAGAATATCCAACTAAAATTCAAGATCACAACTTTGGAGGGCTTATGCGGAAGCAGCAAATGGGAATGTCGTTGACATTGAGGATATTTGGGTCAATGCGACCAATCCAAACCAATAACAATCTAAGAAGTTGAAATAAATGTGATGATACTAAAGTTCCACAAAAGGACAAAAAATATCATTTATGGAAACTTTAGATCATACGGAATAAGGAGTGTCACTCCATTGACGGACATCAATCCTGAAAAACAAAGCTCAAGTGGCCTAGTGAGTCTCTCAATCCTACCCAAGGATCTTAAACGAAATTTTGATGCAATGCTGGGTAGGACTTTTATTGCCTCCATGTTGAAACACAAAGGGTGATACACCTGGCATCGCGTTGCAGCGTTAAATTATGTGCTTGATCGGAGGCAACCCATCAATATTTAAATTAGTTTAATTTTGGGTTTCTGATATCTAGATTAGGTTTGATTTTTGTTTTTTACTAACCCTCATAATTTCAAAGCTTGTGGTGGTATTTTGAATAGGTTTGAATGCATAAAATTGATTGGGGTTAAAGTTTTGGATGAAAACACCTTCAAAAATAGGACTTGGCACAATTTTGGATGCTCAGGTTCGCCTATGAAATTGGGCGGATCGCCCTTTTGCTCCTACCATAGCCAAAAATGATTGTAGCTTCAACAGGTTTGGCACAAAGTTACTTATCAGAATCACGAGAGCCTCTGGTTGCGATAGCAACATATTGAATTCTCAGGTAAGCGATCTCGAGTGACAGGTACTGCGTTCGCGAAAGGTAAAATAGCTTCTCGTCGCGATCAAGAGAAGGGGAGTCGCGACCGCAATGAATTATGTGAATTTCAGAAAACAGAAGTTTTGAAATTCATTTTAAAACCTCCTAAACTCCCACAAATTCCCCCAAAGCTTCCCCCTCTATAAAATCAATTTTCCTTGATCAATCGGCAAAATTCTCTTTAAAGTTCTTGTTCTGCACTTACGGAATTGTAACACCCCAGAAATTAGTTGACTAAACTATAGCTTAACATGAGGGTTAGATTCTTGGATGTATCTCCCCGTACTTAGAAATAAAGGGTTTCATGTTAGAACGCCAAGGTCCGACCCCCAAGGACCAACCATGGGTCATTGAGGAAAACCCTAGAAATTCACTAGACAATGACCTACGGAGGGGGGACCTATGCCGCTAGTGTAAGCCCACGCCCTGTGGGTAAAGGGTCGTGGGTCAGTGTCCCAAAATTAAGCCACAGACAAAAACCCACGGTTCACCTGCACGCCACGTGGGTCCATTCATGGACCGTGGTCATGGGGTCGTGGGTGGTTACCTGCAATATGTTTTGAGAAATTAGTTAGGGGTACTTTGAGGTTTTCCGATTTTAATTAATATTAATTGAACTCGTTTTAGCCTAATTTAGCAAACCTATATAAAGACTTTAGACCCCTAAGTTAAGTCATCCAAATCATTATTTCTAAATTCCCAAAAGAAACCCAAATCCCTCTCAAATATTCTCTCTATAGTAAGTGAAGAAGAAGAAGAAGAAAAAGAGGATCAAGCTAGGTCAAGTCAAGTCTCCATTGTTTCAAGGTTGGTAGGATTTGTAAACAAGGTATGATGTCTTATTCATTCATGGATTTCTTTCATCCATGAATCCCACATGTTTTCCCCAATTTAGAATAAGAATTCCCCAAGTCAAACTAGGGTTTCTTCTAATGTTATTGGTTATGATCCAATAGAGTGGATTATGATTGTTTATGATGGAATTACATGATTGTAGTATGATTATACATATATTCTTGATTTAACCTAAGATTCTAGGGTGAAATTGATATAGTTTGATTTTATGCCTACGTTGGAAATTGAGGGTTTAGATGTGATCTTCTAAGATTGATGAATTACTTTATGAATTGCTAAAGATTAGAGTACCTAGACATGAATTTCTTAAAAGTAAAGCTTGTAGATATGAATTGAGTATATTAAGGCTTATATGATAAATCATGATTAGTAGTGTTGAGATTGAGTTTATATGATGATATATGATTAGAACTGGTTTAGAATGAAGCATGTACTGATATTGTCTTGAGAATTAGGCATATATGATGATCATGTGGAGTATTACTTGAGAGATAGACTTCTAGTGTGAATGTGATTTCTAGGGTCTTCAGGGTAAAATCTAATATGAATGAACTAGGAATGTTAAGGCTTTGAGAGTGAAGCTAGTATGTATGGTGATTTGTAGATGGTATTATTGTGGAAGGACTTTACCCACATGATCTATATGACGAGTATATGAGATTATGCATGTAGTGATTTGATTACTTGAATTATGATTATATCCAGGTCTAATATAGTAAATTCTAGATGTGTTGATTGAATATGATCCTTGATCCTTGAAGGGAAAAGTATGAGAATTATGCATGACTTTGAAATGTATGGAAAGGCTTTATGAACTCTTTTAGAAAGAAGTGTCTATTATTATGATGTAGTTGTTGTGTTGTTGAAAGGGCATTCTCATATACACACCTATGTATGAGTATGATATGAAGTGAGTAGTTTTCTCACAATATGAGGATTCTAATGTTGAAAGGCTATTCTCACCTATTGAATCTATATGAAGACATGGATGGTGAAAGGTTATTCTCACGAATCATCTATGAGATATCTTAGCATGGGTGGGATTATGAGGTGTTATCTATGCATTGCACAAGCTTACCTTGAGGTGACTAGATGTATTGATTATGCCTATGACTATGTTGTTATCTCTTATGCTTATAACATATGTCTTATGATGATGTCTCTTATGCTTATGACTTATGTTATTGTCTCTTATGATTTTTGTATATGTCTTATGTTGACTAATGCTTATATTGCCGATTTATGCTAGCCATCATATTTAGTACATGTTTGTACTAATGCATACTTATGCCTACATTCTTATCATATGTAGGGTTCAGCGATATTGATTTGTCTTCCCATGGCTAGGTTAATAGTACAAGCAAGCAAGTGAAGACATGGTGAGTCCTCATAGCATCGAGGACTTGATCACCTTTTCCTTTTATGTCTTTCTTTAATGTTTAGACTTTTGTATGGGCTGTGTCGCTAACTCTTTTCTAATATTAGATGGTTTGATACAAATGTAATAGACTTCCGCTTCATTTTATGAAACCTTGATTGTATTGGAAAAAGTTTTAAATTTCCATACTTATCTATTATCTTTTGTTTTGATATGCTAAGTGTCTTACATGGAGTCCTTCGGGGTTCTATGTGCCATGTTACATCTAGGGGGTAACCTTTAGACGTGACAAACTTGGTAATCAGAGCAGAAGGTTTAGAATGGTTCTAGGATGTCTAAAACCACGTTTACTAGAGTCTTGTTCATAAGTGTGAAGCACACCACATTTATGAATGAGAGGCTATTAGATACTTAGAAAACTTCACTTCTTCATTCTCTAAGTCTTGCCATAGAGTTTTACACTATTAGGTCTTTCTCTTAATCTGTGCCCGATGGTTTTTCAGAATATGGCTACTACAAGGGCTAACGTTAGAAGGAATGAGAAAGACAAGGTCGATCAAGAAGTTCCTCCCCAAGCGCCTCCACAAGCTCTAATTGGCCCTTTGGCTGTGAATGTGACTAATGAGAATCTTAGGTTTGGTTTTCAAATGTTGACTTAGGCAGGGATAGAAACTCTGGAATTTTATGGGTCAACAATGGAGGAATATCCTCAAGAGTTTATAGATAAGATATATAAGGTGTTGGACTTTGTGGGAGTGATTCCGGTAGAGAAGGCGGAATTAGTCGCTTACCAATTGATAGGTGTTGCTCAGGTTTGGTTTAATCAATAGGAATAAGCTAGACTGCTAGGAATGGGTCCCATAGAGTAGGAAAAGTTCAAGAGTGCCTTTATAGATAGGTTTTTCCCTCTAGAGATGAGAGAGACTTTAGTTTTTGAGTTCATCAACCTTAGGCAAGGTAATATGAGTGTTAAGGAATATGCATTGAGGTTCACCAAATCATCTAAATATTCCCCAATTCTACTGTCTCATCCTAGGTCGGGAATGAGTAAGTTTGTGTCGGGTGTGTCCAACTTGATAGTGAAAGAATGTTGTACGGCCATGCTTGACCATGATATGAATATTTCTCGTCTTATGACTTATGCTCAACAGATTGAGAAGGAGAAACTAGAAGGGAGAGCAAGGGAGAAAAAGTGGACTAGAAATAATGGTGGTGATTTCTCTCATGTGAGGTCCGATGGACATGGTCGTTTTAGGAATCGACAAAGGACTTCCGGACAAGATCAGTCCATTGCTCGTAAGTATAGTGAAGAGAGGGTGTCAAACCCTAAACCACAAGCAATTAGTAGTGTGTCCTTATGGACTACTTATGCTAGGTGTGAAAGGACACATGATGGTAGATGTTTATCCGGTATGGAGGGTTGTTATGGTTGTGGTAAGAGTGGTCACAAAATAAGAGATTACCCGGTTCTTAAGGCTAAGGGAATAGAGGATAATCAAGTTGCTCCTAGTAGGTCGGATAGGAATTCTCCAAAGAAGAATAGGTTTTATTCTTTATTAGTTATTGAACAAGAGTGTCCTCTGAATGTTGTTTCTGGTATGTGTTCTACGCTTTATTAGATTCCAGTGTAGCTTCATCTTTTATGACTTGATAGACTTGATATGATGGACTTTGAAGTTGTCTTTAGTATGAATGGGTTTCATTGTTGTTCTATGTTATTGATGTTAGAACCCTACTTGGTCATTTTGAGTTTTGGGTATGTTTATAGATGTGATGAAAATGGTTTCTAAGTAATTCCTAGATGTGTTGAGTGAATAGACTCCTCTTAAAGGTAGTAGTGAAATTCACCATGGTTTAAAATGATCTTGTGTGATGGATGTGACAACTTAGTAATGACTTGCTCCGACCTTAGAATTGAAATAAATGATGTTTACAAGAGTCTGTATAGGCTTACTCCCAAGGGGGAGATGATGTGCTTAGATAGCAAGGTAGTTGAGGTCCTTGATGTTCATGATTTGGAATAGCCGGAAATTCTCACCTTGAAGAGGTGTAGTGAGTTTGGGAAGTGTAGTCCCGGTTTTGTAGGCTCATATGAGATCTTGAGTGGAGTTGGAAAGGTTGCTTGTGAACTAAAGTTGCTTAAAGAGTGGCACCGGTGTATCCAGTTTTCCATGTCTTTTTATATAGAAGGGTGTTGGAGATCGGACATTCATAAATTTCTTAAGAAGAGTTAGGAGCTAATTAGAAGTTCTGTAATTTAGAAATACTGGTAGGGATCTTAGACCGGCAAGTTAAGAAATAGGAGAACAAGGAAGTTGCTTCCATGAAAGTGTTAATTAGTGGTCTTTTAGTGAGGGTTTTAGGTGAGGGTGCTACTTGGGAGGCCGAGGTCCAATAAAATGACCCGATATTTTCATCATTTTTCCTTGTATTCCTCCTTTAGCATTAAGATGACAAGTTCATCATGATTTTTTCCTTATGAGAAGTCACGTGTGTTTTATGTGTTCCATGATCTCCTTAAGTTATGCATGTTAATGAAAGCTTATGTTTTGAAAGAAAATGATTTTTATATGATTGATTTTCCTCATGTTAATGTGCATTAAGTATGAGTTTCCTATATGCTCCATGAGATGAATTATTGAACATGTTATAGTTATTCTTTTTAAGAGTAAATTGCATATTGACTCCTTGAGATTGTGCTGAGCATGCTTTAAAGCTTGGAGAAGGTAGTTCTTCCTATGAATATGATAAATGGTAAAATTTCATGCATAATGGGTTGTTAGATGTAGTTCCTACTTCCTTGTGATGCATTGATATTTTTTAAGTTGAAGTTGATGTTTCCTACTTTAACTTGTGCATTATTTTGATGTTGCATGCATGATGGGCTGCTAGTCTTGAGTCCTTACTTCTATAAGGTGTCTAGTTCATTATTCGAGGAAGAATGTTCCCAAGGAGGAGATATTGTAACACCCCGGAAATTACTAGACTAAACTATAGCTTAACGTGAGGGTTAGAGTCTTGAATGTAACTCCCCATACTTAGAAATAAAGGGTTTCATGTTAGAACGTCAAGGTACGACCCCCAAGGACCAACCATGGGTCTGATATATCGTGAGTATACGATATTTTTGATACATTTGACTTGGAAGTTGTGTGTGTCTAGAGCTATATTGTGTTGGAATTAATGTTTTTGTGTCATGTTTATAGGAAATAGGCTTGGACGTGGTTGAGTGAGATTAAAAGCTAAAAATCTGCAGAAAGAGCTACCCACAGAAATGACCTACGGACCGTAGGTCCTTTAACTGTCCGTCGATGTGTGGCGTAGATAGAGCATCAGGGAAGTATGAGCATGTATGGAACCACAAAGCGACTGACGGACCGTAGGTCGACCTACAGGTCGTCCTGCACATCCGTCGTTAAAGAACTGGGAGTTGAAGTTCCAGTACCTGATGAAAATCCTAAGTGTGGAGCCACAGAATAAGACCCAGGAACCGTAGGTTGTCCTGCAAGTTCGTCGATGATGAACTGGGAGTTGAAGGTTCCGGTCTCTGTGGAAAAGTTCTAAGTGTTGACCAACGAAGGGGACCTACGGATTGTAGGTTGACCCACAGTCTGTAGGTGTAAGTCGTCGATCGAAGCCGCATCCCAGAAAGTTTATTTCCTTATTTTGTTTCCTTTTTGTTTAGGACATATTTTTCTATAAATAGGGTATGTAAACCTTGATTTTGGGGGTTAGACATTATTGTTTACTTTTAGTTCTTGATATTTGCTTTGGGAATTAACTTGCAACTTTAGCAATTTGATTTTCGGATTACGGTTTATACGATTTTGACTTCGAAATTCAGTTTGAGATTGTGGGTTTCTTCTACTCTAAACGTAAATGCATGAATTCTTATTATCAAAACATTAACTGTGTTCTTTCAAGCATGAATAGTGAAATCCACAACTAGGGTTGTGGGAACCATGAGTAATTAACAACGTATGAATAATAACTAAGTAATTCTTGAATAGTGTTTATGCATATATTGTTAATTCTTTTGTCTAGAATACTTTTTAACGGTGGCCAACATTAAAACTCTCCTCGTTGCTACTTTCTGGACCAAGGAGGTGGTTAGTGAGAAAAGAATTAACAACAGAGATTTAGTGTGATACTATCTAATAGTCTAATGTCAATTGGTGTGAGGGTGAAAACTAAGCCATACATTGATGTGATGTCTAATCTGAGGTAAAGGTAAGGGTTAGTAAAGTATATCTTACCAACTTTGCATTCAAAACACTAGGAAAGGATTACTATTATTAGGATTACCGCGTTAAAAGCTTATGGGGAACATATACACCCTAGTTTTTCTCTCTCATTGATAACAACAAAGTTTAAAGTTGGCTCACTTGATACTTAGCCAACAATCAATTATTTGCTTACACAAATCCCCACGACCTTTAATTACTTGTTTTCGGAAATACTTTGACTAAACGGATATAATTGTGAGTTAAGTTTAAGTCTGAACCATATTTCTCGTGGGATCGACCCTAACCTACAAGTTGGGTTCTTTATTTGACAATGATCATTTATACTTCTTTAGCGAGATGGAATTTGAGCGTATCTAGGTCCTTGAGGAAATCCCTAGAAATTCTTACTCAATGACCTACAGAGGGGGGTCATACACCGCGTCGCTCAACCCACGCCCTATGGGTGAGGGGTCGTGGGTTAGTGACCTAAAAATCAAGCCACAAACACCCACTAACGATTCACCAGGATGCCACGTGGGTATATCCACGGACCGTGGTCATGGGGTTGTGAGTGGTTGATGAGTCCACAAATTGGACTCATTTAGGGCTATTTTTTAAATAGAAATTGTGTCCTCAAATTCTTATTATATCACAATATCTGTTGAAAACCCCTTAAGTTTCAGGTATTTGATGTTTTGAAGGAAAGCATGGACACTATGTCGCAAAAAGGAATGAAAAGGCTAAAACGAACAAAGAAATGAAGACCTGAGGATCGCCGAGTACACTTGGCGAGTCGCCAAAGGGTCTTACTTCGCCTTTTGTTCCATTGTGCTGATCCCTGAAAGAAAGGATTAAGTCGGTGGAAAAAAGGAGCAGTCGGCGCATTACCATGCAGTTCCGCGAAGCAGTACCATATCACCCAATGACCCAGAGCATGACGATGCTGAAGCTGGTGCAAGACGGTGATGAACTACACCAAAGGACGAATCGTTGAGTTGATCGGCAAATCCGACTAACGACGCCGAATTATCTGCTGCAGCACAAATTTGTGAAAGGTATAAATACTAGTTAGAGTTGTAGTTTTAAGGGTCGAACAATTATTATAATTTTCATATAGAATAGTACTTTTTGATATTTTTGCTATAAGCTTGAGAGGGTTTTGAAAACTTGAAGTTTCAAAAGGGTTTCATCTTCAAGATTTGGATTTGGGTCTCTTGGATTGTTTAATTTTGGCTTGTATCAAGACTTAAATCTTCATACCCATTTGAATGCAAGGTCAATTTGTTATAAATTTCTATTTCTTATACATGTGTGGCTTATAACCCCAATTCTTGGGGTGTTATTTTGTGAATATGGATTAGATTAGTTGTTGGGTCTTGCTTTCTGATAGTCTATTCATAGTTTAAATGTGATTTCATTTAGTGGTTGTGTATGAAGTTAATGAGGTTGTAGTTGCAAATATAATCTCATATATGTGTTTTCGGCTTGCTCGAGAGAGAGGTCGTAAAACTAAGACCATTAAATTAATGGCCAGTGTGAGTGGGTCAACATGAGGTTCAGGTCGAGAGAGTGAACCCTAGTCCCATGTCCACACACTCAGCTCGAAAGAGTGAGTGGGTTAAGGCGGAGTCTGTTCTTCATGCGGCCAGCGGGTGTGCGAGAGGAACGCATTTGAAACACGGTAAGTTGCTCGAGAGAGAGCTTATCCCCCTTAAAGGCCAGCCTAGTTATAATTACTCTACGAGTTCTTTATCAAAAACATGTACCCAATGATTTATTCTATCCCGTATTCCATTCACATCCCTTGAATCCCCCTCTCATTATTTAAAAACCCTTTTTTATTTTGTTGTTTTTGCTCACTAATGACAAAACCCCATTGTTATTGACAGTCTTGTGTCACCCTTTAATTTACAATATTTTAATCGTTAATGTCTTTAGCTATGACTAGTTAGAACTCAATTTAATTTTTCTATTAATTGACAAAATCTCTTGAGAACGATCCCAACCTTTGGTTGGGTTACTAAACTATTGTACGATCGTAGACACTTGCATCGGAAGTTGTGTCTTGATTAAGCAAACATCAAAATGGCTCCGCTGACGGGGAATGGTATTATTAGAGATTTTTTAGATTAGTAGAATTTTTGTTCTTCTTAGTTGTAGTTTACTCACCTAATTTTTGGTTTTGTTTTATTTGCTTTTGTGAATATTTCATAAAGCATGAGTGTTAATGGTAGCAACGACAGTTAGGTGGGCCACCAAGATGACATCGGGAATCTCAACGATGTCCAAGAGCCCAACATTAATGACCCCCATCTGATGGGAGGTGTTGGAGCCATCCGGTTACCCCCAGCCGAGGGAAATGCAGTGTTCCACATAACGAGCACCATGTTGCAACTCTTGCAACTAAAGGGACTTTTCAGTGGATTGGCTCATGAGGATCCTCACGAGCATCTTCCAAACTTCGTAGATGTATGTGGACCATTCTCGTTAAAAACCATCTCTCAGGAGTCAGTCCTATTAAGGTTATTCCCTTTCTTGTTGATGGGAAAGGCGTGCAAATGGCTAGCTGAGTTGCCACGAGAATCCATCACTTCTTGGGAGGAATTGGTAACCGCATTTCAAATGCGATTTTTACCTCCCTAAAAAATGATGTCACTTAGGGATAGCATCCTGAGCTTTAAGCGTCTGGAAGGAGAATCTCTGCACGAAACCTGGCTAAGGTTTAAAAAGTTAGTGCTGCAATGCCCAACCCACGGTTTTCCGGACAACGTTGTACTTCAATACTTTTATCGTAGTTTGGATTCGGTAAACAAAGGTGTCGCTGACCAACTCTTGCCTGGAGGCTTAATGCAGCAGCCATATGCAGTAGCAGCCCAACTTTTTGATGGCATGACAACCATTAACAGAGCGTGGTACACTCGCAAGGACCAAGTCTCCCTAGTCATCTTCAAGCTATCCAAGGAGCATATTGAAAACGACAATGAGAGAGACCAGAAGATGGCCAAAATCATGACGCAGCTTGATATTTTATCCAAAAATTGCATCCGGGATAGTGCCCGTGGTGTCAACGTTGGGGGGGTCGGGTGTGCTAATCGTGAGGAGATGAAGTTTGAAGCCTTGTATAACGAGGAGGTAAAATTTCTAGACAACCAAGGCGGTGGCTGCCGCTCAAATTATCCAAGGCAGGGTGGTAAACAAGGTTGGGCTAGAGACGAAGGCTGGAAGGACCGAGATCGTGAATGGAGGGATCGTAATCCAAATTGGAAAGATAGGAAGAAGGATATATATGTTCTTCCCCATGAGCGCCATTCAGAAGGTGGTAGGTTTGTGGATATGCTCTCACGTATCCTCAACAAAGTTGAAAGGTCAGACAAAATGTTAAAAGGCATGAAAGATGATGTATCTACCCTTAGCCAGATCATCACCTTGCATTCAGTTTCAATCAAGCAGTTAGAAACCCAGATGGGTCATATCTCATCCTACCTAAATCTGAGATAGCAAGGGGGTTTGCCGAGTGATACTATGGCTAACCCCAAGAATGAGGTTTGAAGGTGGACTTGCGTCGTGCCACGACGTTAACTATGGCGCTGTTTAGGAGGCAACCCAAAACCATTTATGGCTTTCTTATGCTTTGATAAAGTAATGGTGTATTGATTGTGCAAATGGAAGTGTGCACAGTGAACGAAAAGTGCAAATTGGCTAGCAATAGATCCAGTTGGCGAGTCACCGAAAGGGTCGGCGAATCCGACCTTATCCGTAGTCTAACTCAATACATTGTCAACATTAGAGTCTGTATAACTCGGCGAGCTTTGGAAATTATTGGCGAATTGCCAAACATGTTGGCGATCACGATGGAAACCGCCGTTTGGACCCCACGTACACTAGAGGTTCTGTAAATTTCGGCGAAGAAACCAAACAGTCGGCGTTCCGCCGAGTGAGTAGGCGAGGTTGAATATTGTCGTCGAGTGGGTGAAAACTGGACGGTTTTTGCAAGCCAAAGGTTTAAAAGTTTCAACTTCATTCACTTTCACTCACTTTTTACCTATCCAAACTCACACCTGCACTCTAGTTTCTATATTTTTGCATTTCTAGAGTATTTTTAGTGTCGAATTGTGCTATGAGTAAGATTACAGTGCTTCCTAGCATCTCAATATCCATTTGATCATCACAAAAGGTTAGAGTCCCGAACCCCATAATTATCTTATCAAAATTGTACTCATTTGCAAATATTGTAATCTTGTCGAAATCTGTTGAACCTCCCTGATTGGCAATAATTGTTTATATATCAATTTTTCTTCAATAGCCCTACCTTTATTGCCTAAACTGTGAAATCTTGTTCTTCAATGGATCGAGTGGAGTTAATGTGTGACGAGTGGTATTCGTATGTTATGGGTGTTGGTCGAATTTCAGCGTTATGTTCTTAAATTTCATTTTCGGGGGGTTGCGCGGTTGATTTTGAGAAGTTAGGTCTAAAATAGGAACGTTGGGTCATTCGGCGAGCTGTGATGAGCTCGCCTTCCACGGTTCACCTAATTACCTTATCTCGCCCTTATTATCATGCTTTATTTGTTGTGTCATCTGTAAGTTTCAGCGAGAAGTATGAGGTCGCCAAGAGCACTCGACGATTCGCCAAAAGTCTTCTTATTCGACCTTTGTCTGCACCCCTAACTCATTTTGCACGTGACTTTTGGTGGATTGTCTGTGGCCCGCCGAACGTATTCTGTGGCACGCTGAATGGACTATCTAGTCTTTCTGCAGTTGAATATCTTTGTTTTGGTTGTCAAATATGTTCTAACATTATCTCAAGACTTTGCAGACATGGAAAGACCAAAAGTTGCAGGAAGAAACATACCACCCAGACACATAAGAGCACAAAAGTTCAGAAGAACTGCAAGGAGCGAAAATAAGACAGCCATTTCGAGGAAGAGGATGCCCATCGACCCTAATGTACCTTTGTGGGCTCAAGAGTTCAGCAATGTGATACACGCCTTTGTGGTAGCTCACGAGTTGGACAATATGATCGAGGCTACTATCGTGGCAGAAGCTGAAGCAGAGCGAAAAGAAAAAGATAACCAGAAGCAGAATGAAAACACTCCAGGCACTGATGCCCAGACAGATGGAGCGACTGCTTAGACAGGATCCCTTCTTTACCTCCCTCTCTATCTTTTTTTAATTATCATTTTGGATATTGTCATGTGTATCTGAGGACAAATGCTTTGTAATTGTGTTGGGGTGAGGCCCACCTTTGTGTGCTACTCATTTTCGTGTTTTATTGATGTATTTTGGGTTGTTCTATTTAACTGATGTTAATACTTCTTTTCTGTGGATCCTTGAACTTATGTCTCCTTTTTCTTTTAAATTGCAAAATAATTTTGTCCTTTTGACTCGTTCGTAAATTTTTTGCCACCTCTCGTTTGTTGAATGTGACTGTTCTTTTGCAAAATTTAAGTCTCAGTTTTGATCAATATCGATGACTTGAATAGTTCTTACAATTGAACTAATATAAATGTACGGCTACTATGAGGCAAAATGAAGTTGCATAGACAATATGTGAACTTTTTGCATCTCGTTGTTATTAGCCATTTTATCAAATTGATTCTCTTGTGATGATCATTGCACACTAGCGAAAGTGTGGAGTCTTGTTTGACTGTAGTGTCAATGCCTAGTGTGATGAGCTTACTTTGAACCAAGCATGATAGATACTAGAATTTGCCCCGTGGGTCCGGTCAACTAAGTAATGCTATCTCTTGATATGATCTTAGGAAACTTCTAAGAGTGTGAGCCAATTTGACATATACCTCTTTTGTGACCTACCATGTGAGTGTGTGATTCTCTTTTGAAGACCCCTTGAGCCTTGCCTTTCTTTGGAAAAAACATGAGAAAATCATAACCTTTTTTTATCCACTACCTATAATCCTTTTGAATCGTGGTTAACTGAATAGCCATCTTAGGCCAAATGCCTAAGTTGGGGGTGTGGTTAAAAGATAAGGCCAAGTCAAGAAGTTCAAGGAAAGTCTCCTTTAACCCATGGTGTTGGGAAAAATGGAACTCGTCCATACAAAAAAAAAAAGAGAGAGAAAGAGAAAAATAGAAAGAAAAAGAAAAAGAATGAAAAAGAAAATTGTGGAATAAAGTAACAAAGAAAGGGGGTTTCCAACACACTATGGGAAAGTGAATAATAGGATGACTTATGAGAACTAAAGAAAATGATGAAGGAAAAGGGAATAAAGTGTTGTGAATACCGCATCTCATGAGTATAAAAGTCACTGAGCCTAAATCACCATACCTTTGCACTCAGCTCCATCACAAGCCTTGAAAAGACATTTTGATCTTGAGTGAACTGAAACAAATGTTGATTGGAAAATACGGGCAAACCTATAGGTGAAAGCATGCATTGTGTTCATCTTTGTGAGTGTGAGCATTACATCAGATTCCGAAGCTTTAAACTGCGAACCATTGTGTGATTATGGAATCATTCCTTGTGTGAGGGCATTTGAACACTTTGGTTGAGCTTGAACCTGTATTTGAAGCAAGTATTGTGAGCATGAGGTTCTTTGATTTTGGTGAGTCACAACTTGAGTCTTTGAGTGCACATTTGATCTTTGCATAAGTAAATTGAGTCTTATTGTGTTCATTCATGATTGAGTCTTGTGTAGCACTATTCGAGACACCTTTTTTGAACGGCTGAACTTTAGTTTGCTTGAGGACAAGCAAAATTTTAAGTTGGGGGTGTTGATGAGTCCATAAATTGTACTCATTTAGGGCTATATTTTAATAGAAATTGTGTCCTCAAATGCTTATTTTATCTCAATATCTGATGAAAACCCTTAAGTTTCAGGTATGTGTTGTTTGAAATAAAGCATGGACACTACGTTGCAAAAAGGAACGAAAAGGCTGAAAAGAACGAAGACATGAAGACCTGAGGATCGCCGAGTCCACTTGGCGAGTAGCCGAAGGGTCTTACTTTCCCTTTTGTTCCAGTTTGCTGAGCCCTGAAGGAAAGGATCGAGTCGACGAGCAGTTCTGCGAAGCAGTACCATGTCTCCCAACGACCCAGAGCACGACAATGCTGAAGGTTGGTGCAAGACGGCGATGAACAACACCAAAGGTTGAATCGCTGAGTTGATCGGTGATTCCGACTAAAGACGCCGAATGATCCATTGCAGCACAAATCTGTGAAAGCTATAAATATTAGTTAGAGTTGTAGTTTTAAGGGTCGAACAATTATTATAATTTTCATATAGAATAGTACGTTTTGATATTTTTTCTCTAAGTTTCAGAGGGTTTTGAAGACTTGAGGATCCAAAGGGTTTGGAAAGGGTTTCATCTTCAAGATTTGGATATAAGACTCATGGATTCTTCAATTTTGGCTTGTATCAAGACTTAAATCTTCATACCCATTTGAATGCAAGCTCATTTAGGTATAAATTTC
>NW_006238998.1:621064-621349 GCF_000226075.1 Solanum tuberosum | reverse complement strand
AAAACCCCAATTCTTAGGGTGTGATTTTGTGAATATGGGTTAGATTAGTTGTTGGGTCCTTCTTGCTGATAGTCTATTCGTCGTTTAAATGTGATTTAATTTAGTGTTTGTGGATGAAGTTAATGAGGTTGTAATTGCAAATATAATCTCATATATTTGTTTTTGGCTTGCTCGAGAGAGAGGTCATAAAACTAAGACCACTAAAGTCATGGCCAGTGTGATTGGGTCGACATGCGGTTCAGCTTGAGAGAGTGAACCCTAGTCCCATGTCCACACACTCAGCTC
>NW_006238998.1:599873-620973 GCF_000226075.1 Solanum tuberosum | reverse complement strand
CATTTGAAACGGGGTAAGTTGCTCGAGAGAGAGCTTATCCCCTTTAGAGTCTAGCCTAGTCATAATTACTCTACGAGTTCTCTATCATACCCATGTACCCAATGATTTAGTCTATCATGTATTCCATTTACATACTAAGAATCCCCCTCTCATTATTTAGAAACCCTTGTTTATTTTGCTGTTTTTACTCACTAGTGACAAAACCCCATTGTTAATTGATACTTTTGTGTCACCGTATAATTTACAGTGTTTTTAATCGTTAATGTCTTTAGCTATGACTAGTCAGAACTAAATTTTATTTTTCTATTAATTCTCAAAGCCACTCTCTTGGGAATAATCCCAACCCTTGGTTGGGTTACTAAACTATTGTACGATCATAGACACTTGCATCGGAAGTTGTGTTCCTTATTATGCAAACATCAGTGTTGACCTGCAATCTGTTTTGAGAAATTAGTTAGGGGTACTTTGTGGTTTTTTGGTTTTAATTAATATTAAGTGAAGTTGTTTTAGCCTAATTTAGGACACCTATATAAAGACTTTAGACCCTTAAATTAAGTCATCCAAATCATTATTTCTAAATCCCCAAAAGAAAGCCAAATCCCTTTCAAATACTCTCTCTCTAGAACGTGAAGAAGAAGAAGAAAAAGAGGATCAAGATAGGTCAAGTCAACTATCCATTGTTTCAAGTTTGGTTGGCTTTGTAATGAATGTATGATGGATTATTCATTCATGGATTCCTTTCATCCATGAAGCCCCCATGTTTTCCCTAATTTAGAAGAAGAATTCACCAAATCAAACTAGGGTTTCTTCTAATGTTATGGGCTTATGATCCAATAGAGTGGATTATGATTGTTTATGATCGTTTATGATTTTTTATGATGGAATTACATGATTTTAGTATGATTATAAATGTATTATCTATATAACCTAAGATCCTAGGGTGAAATCGATATTGTTTGGTTTTATGCCTACAGTGGAAATTGAGGGCTTAGATGTGATCTTCTAAGATTGATGAATTACTTTATGAATTGCTTGAGATTAGAGAACCAAGACATGAATTGTTTAAAAGTAAAGCTTGTAGATATGAATTGAGTATATTAAGGCTTATATGATGAATCATTATTTGTAGTGTTGAGATTGAATTTATATGATGATATATGATTAGAATTTCTTAATAATGAAGCATGTACTTAGATTGTTTTGAGAATTAGGAATATATTATGATCGTGTGCAGTATTGCTTGAGAGAAAGGCTTGTAATGTGAATGTGATATCTAGGGCCTTGAGGGTAAAAGTTAATATGAATGAATTAGTAATGTTAAGGCTTTGAGAGTGAAGCTATTATGTATGTTTATTTTTATATGGTATTATTGTGGAAGGACTTCACCCACATGACCTATATTACGAGTATATGAGATTATGCTTGTAGTGATTTGATTACTTGAATTATCATTATATCCATGTCTAATGTAGTCAATTCTAGATGTTTTGATTGAATATGATTCTTGATCCTTGAAGGGCTAAGTATGAGAATTATGCATGACTATGAGATTTATGTATAGGCTTTATGAACACTTTCAGAGTGAAGTGTCTATGATTATGATGTCGTTGTTGTGTTGTTGAAAGGTCATTCTAATTTACACACCTATGTACAAATATGATATGAAGTGAGTAGTTTTCTCACAATATGAAGATTCTAAGGTTGAAAGACTATTCTCACCTATTGAATCTATATGAAGACATGAACGGTGAAAGGTTATTCTCACGCATGATCTATGAGCTATCTAATGAATTATGTTGGATTGAATGGCAAGACATTTTTCCATGATTATGTATTTAAGTCAAGACTTAATATGAACTTCGTAGGAATTAATGCTTAGCACCGAGTGGATATTGATATGAGAAGAAAGGCCTTACGTTAGTAAAGGACGGGTTTCTAGAAGCAATCTATTGGGTTTGAAGCCGTCACATTATTAGAGGTCGGGTTTCTAGTAGCTACTAATCCCCTTATCCCATAAAATACGTGCTCCCGTAGGTTATTTAGTTAATGGATCCACCTAAGCTAAGAGTATGGTTCTACCTTAGGCAAGTATAACGACCCTTTTTGGTGTGGGAGTCACCGGATTACATGTTAAGCTCAAATGGCCTGTGTCGACTAAGGCATATTTTGACAACAAGAATATGAACATGAATTATGAACTAAGGATACTTCAAGAAAATATTGTAAGTATGGTTTAATATGAGGACTACTTAGATGATGTATCGTTAGTTTGGTTGTTTTCTATAGTTGCTTTCCAATACATGTGTGACAAAAGGTGAATGTTCCCTTTTCTATGAGAAATAAGCTAAGGATGAGATCAAAAGATGATAAATATGAATGAGGGACTAAAGTCACTTGCTTAGCATGGGTGGGATTATGGGGTCTTATCCATGCATTGCACAAGCTTGCCTTGAGGTGACTTTTGAAGAGTTTATCTTATGTTATGTTAAGCTAGATGTATTGATTATTCTTATGACTATGTTGTTATCTCTTATGCTTATAGCCTATGTCTTATGATGATGTCTCTTATGCTTATGACTATGTTGTTATCTCTTATGCTTGTAGCCTAGTATTGGATGAGTTGCGGTTGCGAGTTTATCAGAAATGGCGTTGCTGCCGGGGAGTGGTGTTTAGAATTATGGTATTTATGTTTAAATTATAATCTTCTTGTGTTTTAGTTGAATCGACTTACTTTTTTCTGTGTTGTGTTGGCTTGTTTGAACAGAGGAAGAAATGAGCATGAACGGGAATAATGGTAGCCAAGTTGGCCACCAAGATGATATTGGAAATCTGAAACATGTTAATGACTCATTTCAATTGGGTGGTGTTGGTGCAATACGTCTACCTCATGTTCAGGGGAATGCAGTCTTCCATGTCACTAGCACGATGATACAACTCTTGCAAATGAAAGGGCTATATGGAGGGCTGGCCCATGAAGATCCCCATGAGCATGTTCGGAACATTGTGGATGTTTGTTTTTCATTTTCTTTCAAGAAAATATCACAAGAATCAGTCGTCTTCGGTTATTCCCATTCTCTTTGATAGGTTAAGCTACCAAATGGTTAGTTAAGCTGCCGAAGAACTCTATCACCACTTGGGATGAACTTACCGCAGCGTTCTATGTTAGATTCTTTCTCCCATAAAAAATGATGACTGTAAGGGATAGTATCTAAGGTTTCAAACGCTTGAAAGTTGAAGTAATCAACTATACATGGCTGAGATTTCAAAAGTTTGTACTTTAATGTCTGACTCACGGACTTCCAAACAATGTGCTGCTATAATACTTCTATAGGATTCTTAACTCGATGAACAAACGTGTTGATGATCAACTTGTTTCCGGAGGTATAATGCAACAACCTTATGAGGTAGTGTCTCAAATCCTTGATGGCATGACCAAGATCAATAGAGCATGGTACACTCGTGAAGATCAAGTGTCTCCGCTCAATTTTAGTATGACAAAAGAGCATATCGAGAAGGATCAAGAGAGAGACCAAAATATGGCCCAAATGATGACCCAGCTGGATATATTGGCAAAAACTGTGATGGGTAGTGGGTTGAAGAGTGTAAATGTTGTCGGTATTGGTCGAGAAAACCCAGAAGAAGCACAATTTGAGGCACTGTATAATGAGCAAGTGAACTTCCTTGCAATTCAAGGATGAGGTTTTTGTCTAATCTATCCAAGGCCAGGTGGAAATCTAAGTTGTAATAGAGATGATTGATGGAGAGATTGTGATAGAGAATGGAGGCATCGTAATTCTACGTAGAAGGAAAGCGATGGTGGAAAGAAAAGATACGTCCCACCTCATGAACGCCAAAATCCTAAAGTGCAAAGAGGTGACCCTGAGAACTTCCGTATGGAAGACATGCGTGCACGCATTCTCAATGAGATAGAAGGGTTAGACAAAGTGTTGAAAGAGATGAAGGAAGATGTCTCAACTCTCAATCAGATGGTGACGTCTCACTCAGTCTCTATTAAATAGTTGGAGACACAAATATGTCAACTGTCAACTCATTTAAACCCAAGGCCAAAAGGAGGGTTGCCTAGTGACACAATGGCCAACCCCAAAAATGAAGTTTAAATTGGTATCTCCGTCATGCCACGACGTAAGATAAAGCGCTTCTGGGGAGGTAACCTACGTTTTTGATGTTTTTAAATATTGTGTTTGAATAACGGGTGTTGATTATGCTGATTGAAAAGTTGAAAGGGTTGGAAAACTAGTAGTAGGTGAGCTAAAATTCCAATTGACGACACGCTGAATAGGTCGGCGTGCCCCATTTGGATCGATGTTTGAACCATCAAGATTGATAGGGGTTTCCGTCAAACTCGGCGAGCCAAAAGCTTAGTTAGTGACTCGCCGAATGGGTCGGCGAGCCCAAATTTTCTTGCCGTTTGAACCCATAAATTGTTGGGAGTTCTGTAAAACTCAGCAAGCCAAAAAACCACTCAGAGAATCGCCGATAGGGTCGGCAGAGGCGACTTACTTTGCCGGCTGGCGTGCGAACTAAATGGTTTGTAAAGGCCAAACGGTTTTTAAATTAAAAAATCCTTCACTTTCTCACTTTTTCAACTTCCACACTCTCCCTATGATATTAAATTGTTCTTACGTTCATGTTTTTACTTTCGTTGTGTATGGGATCTTTTCTCGGGATGGATTTTGGAATTACTTTGCCTCCTAGCTTTACAAATTTTGGCATAAAAGGATGGTTTCCGATTCCCGATCATAATTGTTTGTTGAAATCAAATTCTTTTGATACATTGTTGTTGATA
Source organism: Solanum tuberosum (assembly GCF_000226075.1). Lineage (NCBI taxonomy): Eukaryota > Viridiplantae > Streptophyta > Magnoliopsida > Solanales > Solanaceae > Solanum > Solanum tuberosum. The sequence continues at coordinate 616,166 of NW_006238998.1, read as the reverse complement.
TTTGTAGGTAATGTCGTTTTAATCATCATGTGATTGTTGGTTTGCCCGTCTTTAAGTGAATTCGTAATTAATTGGCATTAAATCATGATTCCCGTGTCATTGCTTGTTATAATTCAGTTTAGTTGGGTTGTGTTGTAAATTTAATGGGTCTAGTGGGGTGAAGTTTGAGTAACCCTGAATTGTGCTAATTATCTATTTTTTCCTGATTATAGAGCGGTTAACGTAATTCTTCAGGGTAAAAGACGTCAATTTGCTAATTTTGGCCAAATCAGGGATGTCTGAGTACTTGAAGGGCATGAGTCATATGGGTCTGGTATTAATTGCATGTATTTTGTGTTTAATTTTGATTTCATGGGATGACGGCTTGATTTTGAAGTATGAGGTGAAAAATTTGCAATTTGGGCCATTTGGCGAGCTGGGTCAAGCTCGTCGAAGGGTTCAGCGGTTCGCCAAATGTCCCCTGGATCGCTCTTTATTTCGCTGAATGTTAAGGGTGTGTTCTGTAACTTTCGACGACATGCATGTGCTCGTCGAGTACACTCGGTGACTCACTGAAAATTCCTTCTGATCCCCCTTATGCTCCTTCCATTCTCATAATTATTCGATAAATTTTGGTGAGCTACTTCTAGTTCGCTGATGGGTGTCGGTGATCTGCCGAATGGCTCTAGACATCACCGTCCAGGTTTGATTTTTGAACCTTTTGGTTCTGGAACTTTCAGCGATCCCGACCTGGGTCGCCAAAGTGGTTCGGTGACTCGCATATTGATTCAGCGACTCACAGATCGGGTCGGCGAGTCTTCCCGCAACAATTTTTTTTAAATTTTCTAACTTTTTTCACATGGTTTTGCAGGAATTGATAGACCGTAGGTAGCATGTACAGACATACCACATTGAAAACAGGCACATGGAATTACGATAAATGAGGAAGCGGCTACTTCCTGGGCACCGGCTAGAAACTACCTCCAAAGGGAGGTAAAGCCAACGGTGAGGCACCCGTGGTTGTGACACCTGAGGAGGCAATCTCAAATAGTGAGGGAGTCTACGAAACACACCTCACCACATCCGGCAGTGTGAGGGACTCTCATAATAATTCTCAGGCTTCTATCTCCAAGCCTGAGGATGATCAGTTACGACATGCCCGGAGAGCTGAGCTACGCCTCAAAACGATGAATGATCTGTCTAGGATCCTGATGCCTCCTCCTCCTCTTCCTGTTGTAGCTCTAGCATAGACAGTGGTCCCGACACCACTAGTACATGGTCCTCCTCCCCAGTAACTCAATTGATTAAAGACCAACGGTTTGAGGACTATCTTAGAGGAGAAGAGATTGTCTACCGACGGTGTGGTGGACATATACCTAGAAGTGTGGAACACTATCAAGTTCCACAAGTTTGAGATATTTACAAAACCTCGGGGTCCCTACATTCCCAATTGAGTTCAGGAGTTTTATTCAGCCTATGGTGCCTTGTACCGAACGGGAAGAAGAAGGCCAGTGCCTTCAAATCGGTGGACTTCGTGATGGTTCGTGGCAAGAAAGTTAAAAGTCATTGCTCAGATGTCAATGTTGTCCTGGTGTGCTCATTTGATATCATGCACACTTAAATCGATTTGGTCTAGAAGAAGACCTTGGATGATCTTAAGGGGTGGTTGGCACCACTTATCTCCTATGCCACCTCGAGGTGGATAGAAGTAGGTGCACCGATAGAGTAAAAGGACCTGAACGTTGCTGCTAGATACTGGTTCGGGTTCATCAGCAGCACCATAATGCCGTCCCAGAATGAGTCCATCCTCACACACCCGAAGGAAGCCTGTCAAGGGTATATCATTGCTCGCCAGAAGCTGAATTTTGGGTTGCTGATTGAGCAGGAGATAGCCATGAAAGCCAAGCAGCGCCAGACTTCACTCTCATTTCCATTATTGATCACTGAGTTGTGCGGATGGGCCCGTGTTCTGAGAGATAAGAAGAAGGATGTGGAGGTGACACCTACCACTACTAATGAGATCCAGCATATAGAGGCCGAGAACATGTGAGATGAGGCTGACAGGAAGACGACAACACTAGTGGATACATCCCCGGAGGTCGACGTTGATATGTTGCCTACAGAGGCAATCATGTCTCCTCAGGCCAGTGGGCCCTCAGGTATATCTAGACCTTCTTCTTTGAGACCCCTAGTGTAACACCCCAAAAATGCTAACAAGAGTCGCATGTCGATAAACCACTGCTTAATTATTAAAATATGTTTAATTCTCATTTTGGGAACTTGAAATAATGTTATATTTAGCAACCTTGCTTAAAATAATTGTCATCGTAATTTAATGTATTGTATGGGGGTATTTGCAAAATGTTTTAATTAGAAATATGTATAGCTTTAAAAGGAGGTGAAGGATATATATATATATATATATATAGGTGAATATGTATTCATTTGGGCATCACACAAGTTTTTGGGAAGCTAACTTTTATGGACAGTTGTGTATATGATAAGCACCTCTTGTGTCACTATATTTTGACACCTCCTCTTAGGAAATTCTTCTCAGCTGAAGTATAAGTCCCTTAGAACATTATCTAACCTATTCTTCTTCAAGATCACAAGAGAAAATCTTGGTCCTTTTGGCTGGAAATCGAGTTACACTCTTCTCTTTGGTAAGTGGTAAAACCTATTTTTCAGCTGGGTAGCGTTTAATAGATTAAGCATATCTCGTTCTATAGAACTTTGTTTATTGTGAATAAATATGATTTGGAAAGATACTTCGTATATGTAAAACTCTTATGTTTATGTTAAACTCTAATTTAGTAGTTATGGATTCGAAATATGGGAAGCATCATAGGACAAGTTCTGTCCAGATTCTGAAGTTTGAAATCCTGTATGGACAACTGTTAGTGTTTTGAATATATCTCTTTATCAAAAATACATTTTGCAGTGATTCTTGGTTGATTTCAACCTTAAGAGATGTACCTACATCTTTCTTGAAGAGTATACAATCCAGTTTTGCCGTTTGCCATTTCAATTCTTAGTTGTGACATGGTGCACTAGGATGGCCAGAATTTACTGTTTGGGAGCATAGTCGTATTTGTACAGACTAGGCTTACTTGTGATGATAACCCTATTGTACGTCATCATTATTGAGCTGCTAGAAAGTATATAAGTGATTGAATTCATTTTTTAAAGTTGTATATCCTCGTGTACAAGTTGAAGACTTTGATATGCTGCTAGGTCTACGGTTTGACTCGTGGAGTTTTGTTGGACTGTTTTTGTGTTAAAGAACTGAGGTTTGTGTATAAACTTGTACTTGTACTATTTTTACCTGCTAGTATATATGAAAGTTATCTTAGTACCTTGGTTACCTCTTATCACTTTGCATTATCGTATTGGTATTCTTTAATACGTTAAAGACACTTATGTAACTCGCCCACTTGTACGGATTGTTTGATCTCTTAGCACTCTTGTTGGGACCTTGTCCTTCTTGTGGCTGTGACTTTGTCACTCTTAGCATGCCTCTTGGTTTGGATCATTAGCCATCTTGACTGTGGATTTTTAGTTCTTCTTAAGAATGGAAGTTTTCTATTTTAAGTACGAACTAGGAAGTCATTTTTTTAATATGGTTCTTGGTTCTCTTGATTATTAGGTTTTGACCCTTCTTGATACCTGCTTGTGCTTGGTGTGACGACATGATGTATATATTGGGTGAGCCTTGTTATTGAATCTCTTGAAAAGTTGTGCTATGAGCATTCTTGACAGTTGGACCTTTATATATTGAACTTGATACTCCTTGTCTATTGTTTTCTTGATTTACTGATTTTGTTTCGATCGTGCTGCCCTTGACTTGAGAATGATAACTTGGTGAATTTAAGGGCTCCAAACCTATAGTTTGTACACCACTAAGCTATATGCTTAGCGATAGTTGTTTCTATCGTAGGGGTTGTTCGCAATGATGCTTGAGCTGGCCATTGATGATGGATATTTTGAAAGCCTAAAGGAAGATCACATTTGCATATAGGCATATATATTTTGTATAACCTTGGGACTTGTACATGATCTTTGTGCTGTATATTTACAGGAGATTCTGAGGGCTGATTTGGTCATCTCACCATTGGTTGTAATATAAGTATGGTTATACGTTTTTATCTTTTTGAGATGTTTAAACCCAAGTCTTGTAATATACTAATTTGCTATATGTCTTGAAAGTTGTGTGAAGCATGAGCCGACTGATTTCGGTACTCAAAAGCATGTAATATTCTTGTTATTTCACCCTCGAGTGTGAGGTTAGCATATGCATGAAGATTTGTTTGGTTAATTGCTTAACTGTTATATTTTATTTTTTGGAGTTCGTTATGAATGTAATCCCTCTACTAAATTAAAATCAGTATGCCCTCATTAATTGGTTTTAAATGTCGCAAGTATTTACTTAGATTTCTTGTTTAAGTAATGGTATCATTTTGGAAGGATCGCTACAAGTGTTGGTATCAGAGTCTAGGTTTGTGGTTCTAGGACTTTTGTTGTGAATTACTAATATAGTTGTTTGCTTTCAAAGAGGGTTCTATTTAGATTATTTGTTCGCTTATATGGTTTATGATAATTGGATCGCATGTAGGGTGCATATGCATGTAGTACAGATCCTTAATGCAATGTGATCTTCCCTTTTGAAGGAATTAAGTTATGGCCACTTCTTCTGACCGACCTATGAAAGCTGCTCGTGAAGGTTCGGGTGCCTCTATTTCCCAACCTCATGCACTGGAAGGGGTTGGAGAACATATCTCGAATCAGTATATTCCTCACACTAGTGGTTTTATAGACGGTTTAAATGATTCCATTAGGAAGAATGTGGTGATCCTGCAACATAAGAAATTTTGTAAGTTAGTGTCTGCTGCTTTTACTTGGGAACGACTTGATAAAGAAGAAACTAGTAGAAATGAAAATAGATTCAGAAAGCCTAGACCAGATTTTGGGGGTTCATCCAAAAGGGGAAGGTTTGATAATTCTAAGGCTGATGGTGACAACAGGGCACCTCAACCAAGGCAAAACAAATCAGAAGTTTCTACAGCTAGCACTCCAAATTATGGCCAAGGCAGGGTTCGCGTTCCTACTTGTCCATAATGTGGAAAGAATCATTATGGCACTTGCAGGAGAGATTCTGGTGCATGTTTCAATTGTGGGAGCTTTGATCATAAAGTGAAAGATTGTCCTAATTCTAGTAATTCTCCTTCCTTTGAAACTGAAAGCTCAGTTCATAAACCTTCTGTTAATCTTTGTCAAACTAATAGAGGTGCAACACCTAAAAACACCAAGGCAGCAGGTACAAGTGGAGTTAATCAAGCTAATGGGCAAAAGGCTACTGCACGCACTTATGCGATTAAGCAGAAGGATGATCAAGATGGACAAGATGTGGTTGTCGGTAAATTTCACTTATTTTGGCTTATGTGTGTTTACATTGTTTGATCCTGCTTCTACACATTCCTATATTTGTTCATCACTTATTCTTCCCGAAAATGTGAAATCTGTGAGACTTGATTATAATGTGCTAGTTGAACGTCCTCTGGGTTATCAAGTTGTGTGTAATCAAGTTTACCAAGATTGTCCCTTTGTGATTCAAAACCTTGTCTTTCCTGCTGATTTGATTGAAATGCCCTTCAAGGATTTTGATGTTATTATCGGGATGGATTGACTTTATAAATATCATGCGGTGGTAGATTGTAGGTCTAAGCATGTGACTTTTAAAGATCCTACATTTTCACACATCATTGTGTAAGGTGAAAGATTAGTGGCATCTAGTATTATTTCTGCGGCCTTGGCAAGAGAGTTGATGCGTCAAGGTTGTGGGTCATACCTTGCTCACATTGTTGATATAAAATTGAAGAGTGCTTGCATCAAAGACATACCTACTGTATATGATTTTCCAGAAGTATTTCCAGAAAACCTTCCGGGATTGCCCCTGGAAAGAGAAGTTGAATTTCCAATCGAGCTTATCCCTGAATCTACCCCTATTTCTATCACTCCTTATAGAATGGCTCCAGCAGAATTAAGAGAATTGAAATATTTACAGCAAGAACTTCTTGAGAAAGGTTTTATTCGACCTAGTGTTTCTCCTTGGGGATCCCCCGTTTTATTTGTAAAGAAGAAAGATGGCACTCTTAGGCTTTGTATTGACTATAGACAATTGAACAGAATAACAATCAAGAATAGATATCCGCTGCCAAGGATCGATGATTTGTTTGACCCACTTAAGGGTGCTAAATTATTCTCAAAAATTGATTTAAGGTCTGGATATCACCAACTGCAGGTCAGAGAGAATGATATTTCTAAAACAGTTTTTAAAACTCGGTATGGTCATTACGAATTTTTGGTGATGCCATTCGGATTGATGAATGCTCGTGCGGTATTTATGGATCTAATGAATCGAGTATTCAAACTTTATCTTGATGTGTTTGTGGTTGTTTTTATAGATGATATTTTAATATTTTCCAGAAGTAATGAAGACTATAATAAACATCGTCGGATTATTTTGCAAATTTTGAGGGAGAAAGAGTTTTATGCTAAACTTTCCAAGTGTGAATTTTGGCTTGATGAAGTAGCTTTTCTGGGACATGTTGTATCAACAGAAGTTGTGAAGGTGGATCCTAAAAACATACAAGGGTTTGTTGAGTGGAGACCTCCTAAAAGTCCAATCGAGGTAAGAAGTTTCTTGGGCTTAGCAGGATACTATAGAAGATTTGTGAAAGGTTTCTCCATTATCGCCCGCCCTTTAACTAAGCTCTTGCATAATGAAATAAAGTTTATTTGGGATGACAACTGTCAAGAGAGCTTTGAATCTCTCAAATCCTTGTTGACTCAAGCTCCTAGACTTACTCTACTGATTGAAGGGAAAGAATAGGTAGTTTACAGTGATGCTTCTCACAATGGTCAAGGATGCGTTTTGATACAAGAAGGGAAGGTTATTTCTTATGCCTCTTAAAAATTAAAACCGCATGAATTGAATTATCCTACTCATGATCTTGAACTTGCTGCTATAGTGTTTGCTTTAAAAATATGGCAGCATTATTTGTATGGAGAAAAATGTCATATATTCACTGATCACAACAGCTTAAAGTACTTGGGTACTCAAAAGGAGATAAACATTCGACAACGTAGATGGCTTGAACTCATCAAGGATTATGACTGCACGATTGATTATCATCCAGGTAAAGCCAATGTGGTTGCAGATGCCTTAAGTCGGAAATCCTTCGCAAGCATTTCTTTGAGTCCTTTACCCTTGCTCCTTGGGTTAAGAGCCTTGAATGTTTGTTTTATACTTGATTCAAATGGTTCAGTTATTACTAATTTGCAAGTAAAGCCAATATTACTTTAACAAGTGAAAGAAGCACAAAAGTTAGATAAGAAACTTGTAAAATTGACCAGAGAAGTTCAAAGTGGAAAAAAACTTGATTTTACATTTACGGCGGATGGTGGCTTATTTTATCAAAATAGGTTATGCGTCCCTAATGATGACAAATTGATGAGAGAAATATTGAATGAAGCACATACTGCATCATATGAAATGCATCTTGGAGGTACAAAGATGTACCAGACCATCAAAGAAAATTATTGGTGTAATGGTATGAAGAGAGACATTGCGGAGTTCATCTCTACATGTTTGGTTTGTCAACAAGTAGAGGCAGAACATCAAGTCCCAGTTGGTTTACTACACCCCTTTTCGATGCCGGAATTGAAATGGGAGAGAATAACAATGGACTTTATTTCAGGACTTCTTCGCACTCAAAAGAACCATGACGCAATATGGGTGATTCTGGACAGGCTAACCAAGAGTGCTCACTTCTAGCAATCAGGATGGATTACTCACTTGGGCGTTTTACCGAATTATACATTAATGAGATTGTAAGACTACATAGGATACATGTATCTATTGTATCTGATCGAGACCCAAGGTTTACATCTAGATTTAGCGCCTTGTTCCATCCTCAAACAGACGGACAGTCGGAAAGAGTGATACAAATTTTGGAGGATATGCTTCTAGCTTACATTATGGAGTTTGAGGGTAGCTGGGACAAACACTTAGCTTTGATTGAATTTGCTTACTATAACAGTTACCAATCGACTATTGGAAAGCCTCCCTATGGAGCCTTATACAGAAGAAAATGCTGGACCCCTCTTTGTTAGAGTTAAGTTGGTGAAAGAAAACTTGTTGGTCCTGAAATTGTGCAATAAACAGAGGACAAGGTAAAAATGATCAAGGATTGTCTAAAGATTTCTTTGAATAGACAAAAGTCGTATGTTGATGTTAAAAGGCGTGACATTGAATATCAAGTTGGAGATAAAGTATTCTTAAAGGTGTCTCCATGGAATAAGATTATGAGATTTGGCCAGAAAGGAAAGCTTAGTCCCCGATTTATTGGACCTTATGAGATACTTGACAGGGTTGGACCAATTGCATATAAATTGGCTTTGCCACCTAAGTTAGACAAGATCCACAATGTCTTCCATGTTTCTATGCTTAGAAGATATCGTTATGATCCATCTCATGTTCTTCCAGTCGAATATATTGAGATTAATCCTGACTTAACGTTTAATGAAGAACCTATTTTAATTCAACCTCGAGAAGTAAAGCAACTTAGAAACAAGAGAATTCCCTTAGTAAGGTTACTTTAGAGGAACCATTCTGGAAAAAAAGCTACGTGGGAAAGAGAAGAAGACATGAGAACCCAGTATCCACACTTGTTCCGGGACTAGTGTAAGGGAAATTTTGAGACGAAACTTCTTTAAGGGGGAAAGAGTTGTAACACCCCGAAAATGCTAACAAGAGTCGCATGTCGATAAACCACTGCTTAATTATTACAATATGTTTAATTCTCATTTTGGGAACTTGAAATAATGTTATATTTGCAACATTGCTTAAAATAATTGTCATCGTAATTTAATGTATTGTATGGGGGTATTTGCGTAATGTTTTAATTAGAAATATGTATATATATATATATATATAAGTGAATATGTATGCATTTGGGCAGAACACAAGTATTTGGGCAGCAAACTTTTATGGACAACTGTATATATGATAAGCACCTCTTGTGTTACTATATTTTGAGACCTCCTCTTAGGAAATTCATCTCACCTGAAGTATAAGTCCCTTACAACATTATCTAACCTGTTGTTATTCAAGATCACAGGAGAAAATATTGGTCCTTTTGGCTGGAAATCGAGTTACACTCTTCTCTTTGGTAAGTGATAAAACATTTTTTTGAGCTGGGTAGCGTTTAGTAGATTAAGCATATCTCGTTCTATAGAACTTTTTTTAATGTGAATAAATATGATTTGGAAAGATAATTTTTATATGTACAACTCTTATGTATATGTTAAGCTCTACTTTAGCTGTTATGGATTCAAAATATGGGACGCATCATAGGACAAATTCTGTCTAGATTCTGATGTTTGAAATCCTGTAAGGACAACTGTTAGTGTTTTGAATATATCATTTTATCCAAAATACATTTTGCGGTGATTCTTGGTTATTTACAACCTTAAGAGAGGTACCTACATCTTTCATGAAGAGTATACAGTCCAGTTTTTCTGTTTGCCATTTCAAATCTTAGTTCTGACATGATGCACTAGGATGGCCAGAATTTACTGTTTTGGAGCGTAGTCGTATTCGTACAGGCTAGGCTTTCTTGTGAGAATAACCGTATTTTACATCATCATTATTGAGCTGCTAGAAAGTAAATAATTTATTGAATTCATTTTTTTAAGGTTGTATATCCTCGTGTACAAGTTGAAGACTTTGATACGCTGCTAGGTCTACGGTTTGACTCGTGGAGTTTTGTTGGACTGTTTTTGTGTTAAAGAACTGAGGTTTGTGTATAAACTTGTACTTGTACTATTTTTACCTGCTGGTATATATGAAAGTTATCTTGGTACCTTGGTTACCTCTTATCACTTTGCATTATCGTATTGGTATTCTTTAATACGTTAAAGACACTTATGTAACTCACCCACTTGTACGGATTGTTTGATCTCTTAGCACTCTTGTTGGGACCTTGTCCTTCTTGAGGTTGTGAATTTGTCACTCTTGGCATGCCTCTTGGTTTGGATCATTTTCCATCTTGACTATGAATTTTTAGTTCGTCTTAAGAATGGCAGTTGTCCATTTTTTGTTTGAACTAGGAAGCCATTTTTCTAATATGGTTCTTGGTTCTCTTGATTATTGGGTTTTGAACCTTCTTGATCCCTACTCGTGCTTGGTGTGACGACATGATGTATATATTGGGTGAGCCTTGTTATTGAATCTCTTGAAAAGTTGTGCTATGAGCATTCTTGACATTTGGACCTTTATATATTGAACTTGATACTCCTTGTATATTGTTTACTTGATTTACTGACTTTGTTTCGATCCTACTGCCCTTGACTTTAGAAAGATAACTTGGTGAATTTAAAGTCTCCAAACCTATAGTTTGTACAACACTAAGCTATAGGGTTAGCGATAGTTGTTTCTATCGTAGGGGCTGTTCACGATGATGCTTGAAGCTGGCCATTGATGATGGATATTTTGAAAGCCTTAAGGAAGATCACATTTGCATATAAGCATATATATTTTGTATAACCTTGGTACTTGTAATGATCTTTGTGTTGTATATTTACAGGAGATTTTTAGGGCTGATTTGGTCATCTCACCATTGGTTGTAATATAAGTATGGTTATACGTTTTTATCTTTTTTGGGATGTATAAACCGAAGTCTTGTAATATACTAATTTGTTATATGTCTTGAAAGTTGTGTGAAGCATGAGCCGGCTGATTTCGGTACTCAAAAGCTTGTAATATTCTTGATATTTCACCCTCGAGTGTGAGGTTAGCATATGCATGAACATCTGGTCGGTTAATTGCTTAATTGTTATATTTTTATTTTTTGGAGTTAGTTATGAATCTAATCCCTCTACTAGATTAAAATCAGTATGCTCTCATTAATTGGTTTTAAATGTCGCAAGTATTTAATTAGATTTCTTGTTTAAGTAGTGGTATCGTTTTGGAAGGATCGCTACAAGTGTTGGTATCAGAGTCTAGGTTTGTGGTTCTAGGACTTTTGTTGTGAATTACTAATATAGTTGTTTGCTTTCAAAAAGGGTTCTATTTAGATTATTTGTTCGCTTATATGGTTTATGATAATTGCATTGCATGTAGAGTGCATATGCATGTAGTACATATCCCTAATGCAATGTGATCTTCCCTTTTGAAGGAATTAAGTTATGGCCACTTCTTCTGACCGACCTATGAAAGCTGCTCGTGAAGGTTTGGGTGTCTCTATTTCCCAACCTCATGCACTGGAAGGGGTTGGAGAACATATCTCGAATCAGTATGTTCCCCACACTAGTGGTTCTGAAGTGGGAAACCATCAGGGTGTAAGAGCTGGTCAACATCCTCATATGAGTCATGGTACTCAAACCATGAATCCTCATTTTCAACAAATGGCTGAATTCTTCCACCATATGGTTGAATTCTTCCACCATATGGTTTAATCGATGCATGGTCCCCACAGGATTAACTTTGAGAAAATGGGTGGAGTGGAGTTTGAAGGCACTGTTGATCCCACAGATGCTGAACAATGGCTTGATCGCATGGAGAGGGTATTTGAGCAGTTAGAGTGTTCAGATGTTCCCAAATTTAAGTATGCTATTTCTCTATTACAAAAGGATTCTTATGATTGATGGGTAAGTGTTCCGAATGCCAAGGAAAATCCTTCTATTCTTACTAGGGATGATTTTCTTAAGGAATTTCGTATGAAGTATGTCCCACCTGCCTATTGTGATGCAAAGAAAAAGGAGTTTTTGAATCTAAGGCAATGAGGCATGTCTATTGCTGAATACGAACAGAAGTTTCTAAGGCTCTCTCTATGCTGGTGGTATTATTAAAGAGGAAAAAAACAAGTGCAGGAAATTTGAAGACGGTTTAAATGATTCCATTAGGAAGAATGTGGCGATCCTGCAACATGCGAAATTTTGTAAGTTAGTGTCTGCTGCTTTTACTTGGGAATGACTTGATAAAGAAGAAACTAGTAGAAATGAAAATAGATTCCGAAAGCCTAGACCAGATTTTGGGGGTTCATCCAAAAGGGGAAGGTTTGATAATTCTAAAGCTGGTAGTGCTAACAGGCCAGCTCAACAAAGGCAAAACAAATCAGATGTTTCTACAGCTAGCACTCCAAATTATGGCCAAGGCAAGCCTCGCGTTCCTACTTGTCCACAATGTGGAAAGAATCATTATGGCACTTGCAGGAGAGCTTCTGGTGGATGTTTCAATTGTGGGAGCTTTGATCATAAAGTGAAAGATTGTCATAATCCTAGTAATGCTCCGTCCTTTAAAACTGAAAGCTTAGTTCATAAGCCTTCTGTTAATCCTCCTCAAACTAATAGAGGTGAAAGACGTAAAAACACCCAGGCAGCAGGTACAAGTGGAGTTAATCAAGCTAGTAGGCAAAAGGCTACTGTACGCGCTTATGCGATGAGGCAGAAGGATGATCAAGATGGACAAGACGTGGTTGTCGGTAAATTTCACTTATTTGGCTTATGTGTGTTTACATTGTTTGATCCTGCTTCTACACATTCATTTATTTGTTCATCACTTGTTCTTCCCGGAAATGTGAAATCTGTGAGACTTGATTATATTGTGCTAGTTGAAAGTTCTTCGGGTTATCAAGTTGTGTCTAATCGAGTTGACCAAGAATGTCCCATTGTGATTCAAAACCTAGTCTTTCCTGCTGATTTGATTGAAATGCCCTTCAAGGATTTTGATGTTATTATTGGGATGGATTGACTTTATAAATATCATGCGGTGGTAGATTGTACAGAAAAATACTATAGACTAATAATAATTTTTACTCTAAAAATTGTTCCCCCTTTAGATTACAACTCTAACTAGTATTTATAGTTTTCACAGATTGTGCTGCGGAGGATCGTTCGGCGACATTAGTCGAGATCGCCGATGAACTCGGCGATCCGCCCTTTCATCAGCTCATCGCCTTCAGTGTCTTGCCTTCAACATCCTCATATTCTGGATCATTGGGCAGTGCAGTACTGCTTCGCGGAACTAATCGGCGACTCGCCAACTGCTCCTTTCCTCACCTTTTGATCCACCTCCTTCAAGGCTTCACGTACTAGAACAAAGGGTGGTGCATGTCAATTCGGCGACTCACCAAGTTGTACTTGGCGATCCACAAACTTTCATTTTTTGTTCATTTCAGCCCTTTTTGCTCCGTTTTTCACCTAAGTGTCCATGCTTCCAGCAAAACTTCAAATACCTGAAACTTAAGCATTTTAATTAGGTATTGAGATAGAACAAACATTCTAGGACACAATTTCTATTAAAATAAAACCCTAAATGAGTCCAATTTGTGGACTCATCAGTACGGAGCTTAATCTAAGAACAATGTTACATCCGCAGACGGATGGTTAGGAAGAGTGTACTATTCACTCCAGGACCTACGGACCGTAGATGGGACTACAGTCCGTGGACAAGGTCCGTGGTTCAGACTTCGCAGAACCCCAGCAAAATTCAGCTAAGTCTAGAACCATGCCAGGACCTACGTACGGTAGGTAGGACCACGGTCTGTGGTTAAGACCCCCATATCCCAGCCTCTGAAGCCAGTCGATGACTGACCAGGATGGACCGTAGGTGGGACCACGATCAGTCTACCAGGTTTGTCGGTTGGCCTTGATAACTTTTAAGTTAGGGGTCGTTTGTTATTTTCCCTATGCATTGGTGATAAGTGATTAACGCTATCAAAGCTACTTCATCCAATACTAAGCATCATCGATCATTTAATAGGAATATAACCCAACTAGTGAGTTGGGGTCGAGTCCCAAGGGAGTGGTTCGTACTCAAGAATCAATAGAAAATCATAAATATGTTCAAGTAAATCATAGCTATAAACAATTAGAAAGAAAAACATAATTCAAGTTTGGGGTGACACAAATGTCAAATATCAAAGGGGGGTTTGCATTCAATTATCAACTAAACCAACAAATAACATGAAAATATAAATATGGAGATGAGATTCTTGGGAAGTGATTGGATTATGGGTCAAGGTAAACAACCGAGTAATTGCAATTAATAGTAAACAACTGCAAATCAGTGAATAAGCTAGACTTTAGTGGGGATAAACTTTCTCTCGAATAATTTACCCCGAATCAAATCGGTTTCTCCTGAACACCAATAAGCAGCAATTAAGCGCAGCCTTCGCTTTAGTCCATTCATTCTCTCGAGCTGAATGTGTGGAAAAGACCTTAGGATTCACTCTTTTGAGCTGAACCCATGACAACCCAATACCGACAGACCATCAATTCAATAATTTTGGTTTTAAAATATCTCTCTCGAGCAAGCCAAAAACACGAATTTAATATTGTATTTGCAACTACAACCCATTAAATTCAACCACGATTACTGAACGAAATCACTTTTAAACAATAAATAAACTATCAATTAACAATACACAACATTTAAATCAACCCATAATCACATAATCACACCCCAAGAATTGAGGTTTTAGCTAGACATAGTAAAAGATAAGAATCGTTACCAAGTTGTATTTCCATCAGCTGAGTAGGATTGATATAGTCTTTACAAAGTCTAAAATGAAGAATCTTTAGCACCCACTTCTAATTTCTTAGAAATGGGAATCTTCAAAACCTCAAAGCTAAGGAAATATTGTCTCTCTATTCAGTTCTAAGCTGTAAACTTCAAAAAACTGAATAATATTATGATTCAACAAAATATTAGATCTTAAGCTAAAAGTGTAAACAAGTATTTATAGTAGTCAAAAAGTGTGCTGCGAAGGACCATTCGGCGCAGTTAGTCGGGATCGTCGATCCACTCGGTGATCCTCCTTTTGGTCATTTTCATTGCCATTCTACCTTTTCTTTCAACATCCTTGAGATTTTGAAACTTTGGGCAATATGGCACTGCATCGCGGAACCGTTCGGCGACTCGCCGCCTGCTCCTTTCTTTCGCCGGATAGATTTTCTCCTTCAAGGCATGGCACTCTAGAACATTAGACGCGACCCTGTCTGTTTGGCGACTCGCCTAATTGGTTGGGCGATCCTCAGGCCTTCTTTGCTTCGTTCTTTCAGCAGCCTTGTTCCTTTTTGCTCAATTGTGTCTAGGCTTTGTCCCTCAATCTAAATACCTAAAATTCAAAGGTTTACATCAGTTACTGGCACAAAATATGCATTTGAGGACACTAAATCTATTCAAATAAAGCCCAAAATGAGTCCAAATTGTGGACTCATCAACACCCCCAACTTAAACTCTTGCTTGTCCTCAAGTAAAATTCAAGTTCAACAGTTTAAAAAGGATGTCTTAAACAGTCCTACACAAGATTCAATCATGAATTCACCCAAAAAGACTCTACTTACTCATGCAAGGATCAATTGTGTACTCAAAGAGTCAAATTGTGATTCACCAATATCAAAGAATCTCAAGCTCACAATACTTGCTTCAAATGCAAGTTCAAGCTCAACAAAGGTACTCAAATGCCCTAACACAAAGAATGATTCCATATTCACACACAATGGTTAAACAATTTAAAGTTCCGGAATCAAATGCAACGCTCACACTGACAAAGATGAACACACTGTATGACTTCACCCATAGGTTTGCCCGTATTTTCCAATCAACACTTGCTTTAGCTCACTCAAGATAAAAAAGGTCTTTTCAATGCTTGTAACTGGGCTGAGTGCAAAGGTATGATCATTTAGGCTCAATGGCTATAGTCCTCATGAAATGTGGTGTGAACAA
The DNA here is from genome assembly GCF_000226075.1 of Solanum tuberosum. Taxonomy (NCBI): domain Eukaryota; kingdom Viridiplantae; phylum Streptophyta; class Magnoliopsida; order Solanales; family Solanaceae; genus Solanum; species Solanum tuberosum. The sequence goes on along the minus strand of NW_006238998.1, from coordinate 600,397 downwards.
AACTTCCTTTTCTTTTCTTCCTCATCTTTATTCGTGCTCACAAGTCATCCCATTATTCACTTTCCATGGATTGTTGGAAACCCCATTTCTTTTTGAATTTTAACACTTTATTCCACAACTTTTTCTTTTTCTCTCTTTTTTTGTATGGAGGGTTTCCATTTTTTTTAAACATGTGCAAAAGAGACTTCTTTGCATTTTCTTGATTCATCTTTTCTTATTACCACACCCTCAACTTGGGCTTTTGGCCTAAGTTGGCTATTGAAACAAACCACAAATCATGAGGATTATGGGTAATGGATCAAGAAAGGTTATGTTTTCATCAACTTTCTTCTAAGAAAAGGTTAAGGCTCAAAAGGTGTTCAAAAGGGGTTCAAACACTAATAAGGTAGGCCACAAAAAGAGGTATAATATCAAATTGTTTCACACTCTTTAAAGATGCCTAGATCATCTTAAGAATTCACATCACTTAGTCAACCGGACCAATGGGACAAATTCTAGGTGTCATCACACATGGTTCACGGTAA
>NW_006238998.1:557750-599583 GCF_000226075.1 Solanum tuberosum | reverse complement strand
GCCTCATCGTAGCTGCACATTCATTTTTGTTCGATTATGAGCACTATTCAAGTCATCGGTATTGATCAAAACCGATACTTAAATTGGCAAAAGAACAGCCACTTTCGACATAAACAAGAGGTGGCACAATCTTTTGGAAGGGTCAAAATTTAAAAACAAGGAGCCACAAGTTCAACCATTCACAAAAGCAGTGTAAAAACACAATTATGGCTCAAAAACCCAAATATATAAACAAAACCAATATTCACAAAAGGTGGTTCTCACCCCACCACAAATAAAGTCATTTGTCCTCAAATGCAAACAAAATAAATTATCCATAAGTCAAAATAAAGAAACACAGAGAGTGAGGTAAATAGGGGATCCTGTCTACACAGTCGCTCCATCTGTCTGGTCATCAGTGCCCAGTGCGTCAGTCTGGACTCGGGCCTCAGTACCCGGAGTCACCTCAGAAGGAACAACAGTACCAGACCCTCTAGGAGCTGCCATGGATGTCTCGGTCAGCGATGTCTTGATCACTGACTGCATAATTGTCACCTCAAGATCTGGCAAATCCCCATATATGCTCTCTTCCTATATCTCTTTCTCGTTCTCGTCGATCTCAGCATCTTACTCATTAACTGCTGCCTCATCCCTGTATACATTTTTTGTGGTAGCCGGAGGAATCTCTGAAATCTCAAGAGCATCTAAATCATCTACAACCTCCAGTAATGATGTGTAGTTAGTAGACTTTAGAGAGTTTACGTCCTTCCTTAAGTCAGCTACATCGGCTCTCAAAGACGTAACCTCAGATGTCTCCCGCTGCCTGCTCTCACAAGTTGGGACTCTAGTAGCCAGATCATCAACAGAAGCCCGGAAGGGAGTCAGTGCAGTTAAGATAGCGACCTCAATCATCAAGGGGACATATATCTCTAATCGGGTTCCCCTCACATCAGCTGAATGGGCCAGAATGCCCCATCGTTTGGATCATGGCCTGAGTAATCTTGGTCTGCTAAGAGGAAGTAGAGATACCTGGAGACTGTCAAGAAGAGGAAGCAGGGGCAAAAGTAACTGAAGGCCCAGAGGCAGGAGTATGCACAAAGGCCTCTGCAGGTATGGAATCAACATCAGCCTCCGGAGAACATCTGTCGGAGCTGCTCTCCTCCTATCAGCCTCCTCACGAGTGTACTTGACCTCAATACGCCGAATGTCAGTGGAGGAGGAAGGTGTCACCTCAATGTTTCTCATGTCGTCCTGGGAAACAACAGCACGTCGACATAACTCAGTGATTAGGACCAGAATTGGCAAGGAAGTCTGCCTCTGCTTGGCCCTCATGCTCATCTCCTACTCAATAAGGAGTCCCATGTCGATGCTCCTCCGAGATATGATAGACCCAAGGCATGCCGCCTTAGGATAGCGAAGGATAGACTCGTTCTAGGATGGCATGATTGTGCTGCTGATAAAGCTACCAGAACCGGGAAGCAACACTCAATTCGCTCTTATCAATAGGGGCTCCCGCCTCGATCCACCTCGGGGTGGTATCGGAAATCAGAGGTTCCAGCCAGCCTTTCAAATAAGCTAAGGACATTGCAACAAGCAATCCAACATAAGGGTACGTAGAATGCAAATCTTTACCCAGTACAATGTTTATGTACTCACTACTGCACCCAACTTCCTTTCCCCATACCATGACATACTTCACCGGTCTGAACTCGCTGACCTTCTTCTTGCTCTTTGGGACCAAGTCACCATAGGTTGTATACAACTCCTAGACCCATGAAGGAATGTAAGGGCCTCGGGTCCTGGTCAACTGATCCATCCTATGGTAGTGGAGGGTGTCCCTCGCATCTGAGTATTTTCCCTTCAGGCCCTCTCTGGATAACATCTTCTCCTCGAGGATGGTTCCCAAACTATCGCCTTTCAATCTGTTGAGAAGAATAGAAGGAAGGATGACTGGTGGCACAGGAACCACGGGAGTTGTCGAAGCTAGCACTGAGTCTACTGTTGCGGAAGTAGGAGGGACTCTAGCTGAGTCAGCTTAAGATCTAGCCTGGATTTCATTCCGCCGGGACTGCAAAGGCTGGTCATCCTCAAGCTGAGATAAAGCAGCCTAGGAACCAATAGTCACCCTGTTGGTTATGGGCCTATTGCCCTTTCCTTTGTCACCTGGAAGAGGCTCTTGTTCGCCCTTCTTTGGAAGATTTGATCCCCTTTCATTTATAGTGATACCCCGTACTCTTTTTCAGGGTTCCATGTCTATATTTGTTCATACCATTTCTACAAAACATCGGGAAAAAGTTAGAAACAACTAAATCAAATTCACAGAAAACCACTTGCAGGCAGACTTCACCGATCCAGTCAGCGAGTTGTCGAATACCTTTGGCGAGCTAGATTGGGCTCGCCGAGAGAATAGGCTCTAAAGTCATGGCAAGTCGCTAACGGGAAGGGCCTTTCGGCGAATCATCGATAGCTTTCGGCAAGCAATGTCTAGCCCGATGAAATTTACAGTGCAAAAAGGCTATAGGGGTGCAGACAAAAGGCGATGAAGAAGTTTTTCGGCGAGTCACCGAGTGCCGTCGACGACCTCAGGCTTCTCATCGAAAGTTACAGAGCCCAACAACATATTAAGCATGAAATTAAAGGCGAGATGGGGAAGTTCGGCGAACCGCTGAGTGGTTCAGCAAGCTCGATCCATATCGCCAAACGACCCAACGTGCCTACTTTCAACCCAACTTCTTGAATTCAACCCCGCGACTCCCAAAAACAAAATCAAAGCATGCATAACTTAAATTAAAACTAGACCCATAACACCCATTAACTGGGGACACTCAGACTTCTCCAGGTTTTGCCAAATTTGTCCAATTGACGATTTTTGCCCTTAAGAATGACGTCACCCGTTCTATCATACGGCAAATTACGTCATTTGGCACAAATACGGGCTACTCTGACTTCACCCAACTAAACTAAACGACATGCAAGTACAACCCCAAAAAATTTACTTCAGTAAGGACAAGAATACTAGATTTCAACACTCAAAATATTACGGCAAGTATCGAATCAAATCAGACATTTAAGCATTCTAATCCTATCAGAGAAGCCCAGCACACTTCAACAAGATAATATTGTTGCAAATGAGTACAAAATGCCAAAAGTAAACTCGGGGTTCGGAAAACCAACCTTTAATGGTAATAAAAATAAGATTGAAATGTTAGGCGGCATTGTAATCCAACTCCGAGCAGCAATCAATAATTCAAATACAGTAAAAACACAAGAAATATAGAAAATACTAAGCGGATGTGAGTTTGTGAAGGTCGAAAGTGAGGGAAACAGAAGAGTTTGAAAGTTTAACCTTTTGGCCTTTTAAAAACCGTCCAGTTCTCGCCCATTCGGCGACATTAATCGTGCCCACCGAGACACTCAGTGACTCGCCGAGTAGTCACTTACCTCGCCGAGTCTTACAAGACTTCTAGGTAATCTGGGGTCCAAACGGCGGACAATATCATGAATCGCCAATAGTTTCATAGGCTTGCTGAGTTTTACAGTCTCCACTTTAAAGTTTTCTTGAGTCCAATGGCGGTCTGAGTAGAAATCACCGACCTTTTTGGCGATTTGTCGACTGGACCTGGAGTTCACCAATTTGCACTTTTCACTCACTTTCAACACTTTGTCCTGCACATTCAACACACCATTATTCTAAACTTAAAAATAAAGAAAATAAAACTGGGGTTGCATACAAAGTAGCGTCTTAGTTAACGTCATGGCACGACGCAAGTCCTCCTTCAAACCTCATTCTTGGGGTTGACCATAGTGTCACTAGGCAACCCCTCTTGCTGTCTCGAGTTTAGATGATACGAGATATGAACCATTTGGCTCTCCAACAGATTGATCAACAATGAATGGGAGGTGACGGTCTAGGTAATGGTCGACACATCTTCTTTCATTTCCTTTAAAATCTTGTCTGACCCCTCAACTTTGTTGAGGATACGAGAAAGCATATCCTTAGTCAACTTGAACGTGATTGGGGAGACCTGGTCTTCACGGGTATACCATGCCCTGTTAATGGTAGTCATGCCATCCAAGAGATGAGTCGCTATCACATAAGGTTGGTGCATCTAACCTCTCGAAGAAAGTTGGTCAGCAACACCTTTATTTACCGAGTCGAAACTTCGGTAAAAATACTGCAGCAACACGTTATCAGGCAAGCCATGGGTTGGGCATTGAAGCACCAACTTCTTGAATCACAGCGAAGTTTCATGAATCGTCTCGCCTTCTAGACGCTTCAAGGTCTAAGTGTTGTCTCGAAGAGTCATCATCTTCGAGGGAGGGAAAAATTGCACTTGAAATGCAGTAACCAACTCTTCCCACGAAGTGATTGAATCACGTGGCAATTCAGCCAACCACCTGCACGCCTCTCCAATCAAGGAGAACGGGAACACCCTCAATCGGACCAACTCTTGGAAGATGTTCTCGAAGGAGAACTGTCCGCATACATCCACAAAATTTCTAATATGCTCAAGAGGATCCTCATGAGCCAAACCAATGAAAAGCCCCATTAGTTGCAAGATTTGCACCATAGTACTCGTGATATGGAACACCGCATTCCCTTAGGCCGGAGGCAAGCAAATGGCACCAATACCTTCCATGAGATGGGGGTCATTAGCATGAGGCTCGTTGACATCGTTGAGGTTTCTGATGTAATCAGGATGGCCTACTTGGCTGCCATTTCTTCCATTCACACTCATATTTCATGTTTTAACACACAAACAAGAAAAACAAAACTACAAATTAAGTAAGTATCACTCTAACTAACAAGAACAACATTTAACTTAACTAAAACTTCTCAAGTAACACCACTCCTCAGCAGCGGCACCATTTTAATAAATGATTAACGCTATCAAAGATACTTCATCTAATACTAAGCATCAGCAATCATTCAATAATAAAATAACCCAACTAGTGAGTTGGGGTCGAGTCCGAAGGGAGTGGTTCGCACTCAAGAATCAATAGAAAATTATAAATATGCTCGAGTCAATCATAGCTAAAAGCAATTACGAAGAAAAACATAATTCAAGTTTGGGGTGACACAGGTGTCAAATATAAAAGGTGGGTTTTTATTCATTTATCAACTAAAACAACATATAACAGGAAAATACAAATATGGAGATGGGATTCTTGGGATATGATTGGATTATGGGTCAAGGTAAACAACTGGGTAATTGCATTTAATAGTACACTGCTGCAAATCAGTGAATAAGCTAGCATTTAGTGTGGATAAACTTTCTCTCGAGCAATTTACCCCGAATCAAATTGGTTCTCTCGAACACCAATAAGCAGCAATAAAGCACAACCTTCGCTTTAGTCCATTCACTCTCTAGAGCTGACTGTGTGGAAAAGGGTTTAGGATTCCCTTTCTCAAGCTGAACCCATGACAACCCAATACCCACAGACCATCGATTCAGTAATTTTATTTTTAAGACCTCTCTCTCGAACAAGCCAAAAACACAAGGTTAATATTGCATTTGCAACTACAACCCATTAAATTAAACAACGATTACTGAACGAAAGACTTTTAAACAACAAATAAACTATCAATTAACAATAACCATCAGTTAAATCAACCTATAATCACATAATCACATAATCACACCCTAAGAATTGGGGTTTTAGCTAGACATAGTAAAAAGATAAAAATCGTAACCAAGTTGTGTTTCCATCAACTGGGTAGGATTGATATAGTCTTTAAATCTAAAATGAAGAATCTTCAACACCCACTTCCAATTTCTTAGAAATGGAAATGATCAAATCTTCAAAACTAAGGAAATATTGTCTCTCTATTCAGTTCTAAGCTCTAAGCTTCAAAAATTGTATAACATTATGATTCATCAAAAGATTAGATCTTAAGCTAAAAGTTTAAACAAGTATTTATAGTTGTCAAAAAGTGTGTTGCGAAGGACCATTCGACGCAGTTAGTCGGGATCGCCAATCCACTCGGTGATCCACCCTTTGGTCATTTTCATCACCATTCTGCTTTTGCCTTCAGCATCCTTGAGGTTTTGAAACTTTGGGTGATTTGGCACTGCATCGTGGAACCGTTCGGTGACTCACCAACTGCTCCTTTCTCTCGTCGACTAGATTTTCACCTTCAAGGCTTGTCACTCTGGAATATTAGGCCAGACCCTGGTCGTTCGACGACTTCCCTAATGGGTTAGGCGATCCTCAGGCTTTCTTTCCTTCATTTTTTCAGCTGCATTATTCCTTTTTGCTTAATAGTGCCCATGATTTATCCCTTACTCCAAACATCTAAAATTCAAGGATTTACATCAGTTATTGGCATAAAATATGCATTTGAGGTGACTAAATATATTCAAATAAAGCCCTAAATGAGTCCAAATTGTGGACTCATCAGTTGGTCACCTTAACTACGTCATTTAACCCATAAACTATGTCGTTTTAGTCATTTTTAGCCTAGTAACTTAATTAGATCTTACCCTAGTCAACTCATTCTCCTAAATTCAACCAAGTTAAATGAAAAGAAGGAGAAAGAGTCGACCAACCCACTCCAAGAACGCAACATGGTTTCCTCCGGTTCCAGCCCCAAAATCGAAAGATTTCTCCGTGAAATTTGTCACCATATATGTGGGATTTCACTAGTGGGTTCCTTTCACCCATTAGGTCCCTAGAATTCAATCAGATTCTTCATTCTCTATATCATGTTTAGACCCTTGGTTACAGAACTTCACATTATTGTTTTGATTCAGTTGTTAGACTAATCCAAATCAGATTATAATGTTTTTGTAGAATTGTTGCTTAGTTCTTGCCTGAAAATCAGAACCCTAGTTGTGTAGATTCGTTTAGTTGATGAATTACACTTTCTAGGTTAGTTTCTTCAGATATACAAGCTCCAGCTAAGAATGTTTCATTATCAGTACATTAATTTTGCATATTCAGTTAGCATTTCAAAATATCAAGGTCTCTAGTTTATATCAGTTATTTTTTATTTTATACATTCTATTGGGAGTAGGCTTAATACCCAGTTGTACTAGGGTCAGTCACCCTCATAGTCCCAGAACTACGTGCCCTCGTACGTAAGTCCCCTCTGTGGGGATTATATTTAGTGATCACACTAGTCATGCCTTTATACCCTTGGCAAGGTATATTGGGTCCTCTCGATGGGGAGTATACATCGGACTCCACATTTAGCTCATGTGGTTTTATGTCAGTTATTAGTGTCTCCCACAGACAGATTCTAGTGTATTGACCAGGTTATCAGTTACAGTTCAGTATTCAGTTTCAGTATGTTATAAACTTGGTCATTTCATTCTTTTAGTTCACATTCAACATGTTTAACATATTTATCATGTTCAGATTATTTCAGTGCTTTCTTGGTTTGTTCAGTTATATATTTTATTCAACTTTATTCGATCCTGCATGCTCAGTACCTTTCAAGTATTGATGCATACTCTGTGTTATATCTTCTCGAGATGTAGGTTCATGTCCTCATCATTCAGATCATACTTAGATCGGGAACCGATCTCCAGTTCAGCAGTATCAGTGGTGACTCCTCATTCTTAGAGGACGATTGCCATGTTATCTTTCTATTTCCAGTCTTTCAGTTTCAGTTTTGCTTGAAGTTAGCTGGGCACATGTCCCATCCCAGCAGCTCTAGTCAGTTAGAGGATTTTGTTCAGACATAGTTAGATTCAGTTTTACATTTGTGTTTGATATTTCAGTTATCATTAAACTCAGTTTTATATATTCAGACTAAGAATGGGTACTCCCCATCATTTTCCTTTATATCATATTTTAAGATTCCGCACAGAGTTTTCTTATTTCAATTATCTTAGTACGATTATGATATGCCAGTAGCGTTAGCTTGCGGTCACTTATGATCCTAAATCCTGTGTCCACGTTCTGGGGGTTGCCTCGGGGAATGACAACTTAGGGCTCTGCGGTCTGTTAAACACTTTATCGTTTGTATAGCTATCTGTGAAACTGTGATGGTAAGACGGGGCCTTACTAAAATGGGCATAATGTCTTACTTCGAACTCGAAATGAGGAAAGCTTAGTGGCATTGGATAGAGAACACTAATACCTTTAATTTGATAGTTCATTGGCCACCAAATTCATTACGTTCTTAGAGATATTGTTGTTTCAACTTGACCTGAACTTAGACACTGACGAAGCCACCTTAAAGGAGGGATCGATTGTCCGTACAAGGCCTCACGTGCTTTAGGAAACCATCCAGCAGACCCCTTGTTTGGAAGCCTTGTTTGGCTAGGAAACCGCACCTAAATGGGTCGTCCATGTCTTCATGGAGTGTTTAGGGGTCCGTCCATGTGGACTCCTCTCTTTGCAGCCCTTAAATAGTTGGGCCACTTTCCTAAACTGATCGTGGTCCCTTTCATTAGCCGTTTAGGCTTCAGTGAAGGGTCTATGATCTATTTTAGGGTTATGGGCATGCCTATTAACCTTTGTTAACCTTTTACCAATTCAGAGGTGTTACCAGAATGATACAAATTTTAAGAGTATAGTTGTGACCTATTATAAAATTATTCGGGTCATAGTTTAGAAACTTTTGGTGTGTTACATGACAGAACTACTTGACTTTGAAATCGACTGACATGATTGATTTGATTGTTGATTGTGATTGTTGAACTGTGCATATTAGGCCTTGTGAGCTGTGTATGTTAGAACTGCTAGGTTGGGCTGATTTTTGTCAAGGTTATAGTTTAGAGAGGTTCGGTTGGAGTGTAAGGGGTATTCAATATCTAGCTAGATGTCTTATTTATTAGGTTTCTTGTTGGGTACTATGTTGTTGGTATTCAACCCTCTCTTCTACACTGTGTAGGTTTCGAACCCTGACCCATGTGATCTTTTTCTTCTTCTCTTGACATTAAAGGCTCATTGAAGGACTTGAGAGATAGTTGTTTGTCATCTTGGCGGGCCCTTTTTTTCCCCTAAAGCTTTGTTCTATTTGAGAAGCAAAGATTGAGACTTATATTTATTTCTTAAATTCCACACTTTATTGGCTTGTACACGTGAAACTTTATGTCTTGTTCTTGCTTTACTATTTCTACATTTCTTTCATTTTCGTTGGGTTGAGGCCGACTTTTCTTGGTGGGAATAGACAAGTGTCATCACGTTCTTTTTTGAGTTGTGACAGCGTGCTTCTCCTACCAAAACTTATAGAAACATTGAGTAATGTCTAGATATAGCCTTACATAGGTTCTTTTCATGTGTCCCACTTTTTTTCCTGATATCTTCTGAGGTTTTTATTTTACCCAAATAAGGGCTATAAAACACTTAGCTTTGTTCTTTGAGCCACTATAATTTCTTAAGAAGGGTCACTGGAAAATTATTAATTCAAGTGATCATTCAGCTTCTATTGTTGTATATAGGCCAGTTTCCAATGTTTGTTATCCTTTAGACGCAATGGTCTGTTGGTCTGGTACTAAGAGGTTTTATAAAAATACCCACCTGTTTGTGAAAGAATCTATTGTTGTGGCATAGATTTATTGGAAAAACATCCCCCTGTTTATAAAAGAATCCATACAAAATATTTCTCAAAAAAAAAATTAAAAAGAAATTAGGGGTAGGAGATGAGAAATTATAGAGTAGGGAATTGAATCCTTACTAAAAAGGTGAAAGTTCAAATAACCAACCAACTAAGTTATTAAGATTTCACTCAAAATATTATTTGGTTATACATCATTTTTCTAGTAAAGTCTCAACCAAATCTATGTCCAGATGCTTTAGACTTCAAGAACCGAAAAATATAAACAAAGAGATTTTGACAAACTTAACATTTTATTCATAAAAGGATTCTCTAGATTGTAAAAGCTTGCAAAACTCTGGAGGCTTATTGGGATTCATTAGCATATTTTCTTTTTCTTTTTTTGGTTTTACAAGAGTAAATAATAGAAATCAAAAAGGAAATTTTTGAGTTGCTCTATTGTTTCAACAATAACTTATATTTCTTTTTCTTGTGTTTCCGCACTAATCTTTCACACTTAGGCATACATGTATATAGACACTAAACATTCCTTGTAGAAGATTTGGAATAGTCTAAGTAGAAAATATTTTATAAATTTTGAGATAATTAAATTAATATAAAATACAACACATTAATTATGACAAGAAAAGGTGGCAGGTTGTAAATTTCACGTGACACATGCAAGTTCTATATGACTAATTTAATTTCACTACTTAGTGGAGGCATGTTGTAAATTTCACGTGGCCCACAGGTTATGTAGGTCATCACATTTGAAATTAGATAGAATTTTTTTTATAAATTCTGAGATAATTCTTAAATTAATATAAATACAAAACATTAATTTTGAAAAGAAAAGTAGTAGGTTGCAAATTTCACATGACACACCAAAGTTCTCTGAGACTTATTTAATTTCACAAAAATAAATTATATAGTGGACATTCTATTATTGGGTGCATCTCTATTATATTAATTTTTTTCAGACGATACTATTGATGGGTTTGTTGATGACCTCACAACTTCCATGTGTCACGTGAAATTTACAATCTACCTCCACTATATTGTGAAATTAAATAAGTCTAACAGAAGTTGTGTCTGTCACGTGAAATTTAAAATCCACCACCATTTCTTATCAAAATTAATGTGTATGTATTTTATATTAATTTAAAAGTTATCTAAGAATTCATAAAATGTTTTCTACTTGGACTATTTCAATTTTTCCCCAAGAAGTGTTTAGTGTCTACATATATGTAAGCCTAAGTATGAAATTTTAGTGTGGAACACACGTAAAAGAAATATAAGTTGTTGTTGAAACCCTAGAGCAACTCACAAACTTCCTTTTTGATTCCTATTATTTCCTCTTGCAAAACCAAAAATAAAAATAAAAAATGCTAATGAATCCCAATAAACCTCTGGTGTTTTGCAAACTTTTACAATCTAGAGAACCTTTTATGAATAAAACGGTAAGTTTGTCAATCTCCCTTTGTTTATTTTTTTCCGATTCTTGAATTCTAAAGCATTTGGACATAGATTTGATTGAAACTATAATTGAAAACTGATATATAACTAAATATTATTTTGAGGGAAATCTTAGCAACTTAGTTAGTTGGTTGGTTACCTAAACTTTCACCTTTTTAGTAACGATTCAATTCATTACTTTATAATGATATCCCATTTCTCATTCTCCTACCCATAATTTTGAAGAAAAAAAAACCATTGAGAAAATTATTCTTTTTTATAAAAAAGACTTACCTGTCAAGATAGGCCCTAATAAGAATTTCAATTCCAACTCAAGAGCTTCATTTGCTAAATTTCATTTTTCTGCATATGTCGTCTTGGTTCATCAAAAAAAAAATTATGTTGTGCATTGCTTGCTTACTGAAAATAGATGAAGTTTAATGCTATGGGAAGCAGTGATACGGAGAAAAAAGTCCAGGAGTTCCTTCATATGTGAACAAAAGTTGTCACAATTTGTGATGCATCACCAATTGAAGTAAGGCAACATTTTGCTACATTTTATCATTGAAAAATCATCGTTATGTATGAAACCATACACATAGAAATGTTGTAGAAACATTATTGCTGAGAGTAAACTTTTTTATGAGAAATTTAACAGCTCTAAAGAGGATATTGAACCTTATGTAAGGAAATCAAAGAGATCTAGAAAAGCGGACAATGAGGATGAAAGCATTGATCTTCCCTATTCAAATCACGCAATTTACTATGAAAAACCTAATCTAGAGAAGGTGTCGTCATGTATGAAATTTATCAATGTAGCACCTTAGGATATTCCGATCTATTTCTCATTTAGTAAGATTGCATATTAATTGAGATAAACTTGATAGGTTTCACAATTATGAGGTTTTCATATTTCTGAAGAAAAGAATGTAACTTAAAAAAATTGTATTGCATGTCCAAAAAAAACTTTTAACTACAAATCAATATGATTTAAAGAACTTCCTTCAAATGATGTCCAAACATGGCTTACATCAAGTTTGCATGTGTGTTCAACTAATTAACAAACTTGATCTTTAGTGTAGTTAAGACTTGTATATCAATGCATCTATAACTTTTAAGTAAGATCTTTAAACTGCCTTAAAACAAGTAATAATCTCTCTAGTTTAATTTATATGATAAAGTTTGAAAAGGCACATGGATTAAAACAGAAATTAAGATCATTGTTGCAACTAATGATTCTAAACATTTCATAACATTTGTATGGCCATGAGTCTTCAATAATTTGTGGCCTTAAATATTCCATAACATTTAGGTAGGAATCTAGATGTATAGTACTTATACTTATAGCAAGTTTGTTGCAGAGGAGGACGAAGAAGCTAAGAGTGGATGTGAAGAAGATGGTCTCAAGAAGAACAAATGTTACTTTTTGTTACACTTCAAAGATGACAATCCATATTATAAAACTGTTCAAAAATTCACACGACTTCTTTTATAAGGTTGAATAATTCTACACATTTTTGTTTTCTTGTTAAGTAGATTTTTCATACCTTTACATATAAATTCACTCTGAATAACATTTTCTCCTATTGAGAAGTTTGTTTCTCAAATAAGAGCACCCCCTCCAGTTCTACAAAAGCTTCGAAAGCAAAGTGAAGATGAATGCTTTGGTAAGTTTCTCTCTTTCCTTAAATAGTTTCACATTAACCTACCTTTGGTTAACATTTTGCAAGGAATTCCTAAGTATGCTAAGTACGTGAAGGAAATCGTGGCTAATAAGAGGAGACTCACGGAATATGGAATGGTAGAACCTACTGAGGAGTGCAACTATAGAATTCAGAATAGACTACCCAAGAAGTTTAAAGATCCGGGTAGTTTTACTGTGCAAATTACAATTGGGCAAAGTGTTCATGCCTGGGGGTTGTGTAATCTAGGTGCTAGCATTAATCTCATGCCTTCATCATTATATAAGAAACTTTGGTTTGGTAGTCCAAAACCAACCACTGTCATTCTCCAACTCACTGGTAGATCCATTATTTGGGTAGAAGGAGTAGTAGAGGATGTGTTAGTACAAGTGGGTTCCTTGATCTTATCGTTGGATTTTGTTGTCCTAAACATTGAGCCAGGTCTTGAAGTTCCATTCATTCTGGGGCGTCCGTTCTTGGCTACGGGGATGTCATTGATTGATGTAGCAGCAGGGCAGTTAACTATGAGGGCACATGATAAGGTTGAAGTGTTTGATGTTTACCGCGACTTGAAATTGCCATTTATCTATGATGAGTTGTTCACTATAATGGTCGTAGATCTCGCAGTAGAATCGCAGCTCATTGCACCAGAGGTTCCCTTAGAAAGAGTGTTAGTGGGGCATGATGTAGATGCATATACTAAGGCTCAAGAGATATCGTCTTGTTTGAATCTGACAGACCTAGAAATACACAAACACAGAGTAGAGCCATTGGATTGTGAGTTAGGGCCACCACCCAAACCCTTAATCGAAGAAGAACCTAAGTTGGAATTGAAAACTCTGCCTGCTCAGCTAAGGTATGCGTATTTGGGTACTAATGAAACTTTACCGGTAATACTTTCTGCAGAATTGTCTGAAATACAGGTTGATGCGACATTGAGAGTCTAAAAGTAGAGAAAGAAAGCTATTGGATGGAAGATGATTGATATTCATGGGATTAGTCCGGCGTTATGTATGCACAAAATCTATATGGAAGAGGATGACAAAACGAGTGCACAACATCAACGTAGAGTAAATCCTGTGATTAAAGAAGTGGTGAGAAAGAAAGTAATAAAGTGGTTAGATGCTGGAATTGTGTACCGATTTCTAATAGCAAGTGGATAAGTCCTGTGCAGTGTGTTCCCAAGAAGGGAGGTATGACAATGGTAAGGAACGAGAAAAATGAGTTGATTCCCACTAGAACAGTAATTGGACGGAGAATTTTTATGGATTACCAAAAGCTAAATGAGGACACCCGAAAAGATCATTAACATGTTCCCTTCATTGATCAGATGCTTGACCGAATAGCAAGGAAGGAGTACTATTGTTTCTTAGATGGGTATTCCGGATATAATCAGATTTTAATTGCGCCAGAGGATCAGGAAATGCCCAAATTCACATGTCCTTATGGTACATATGCTTTCAAGCGCATGAAATTTGTACTTTGCAATGTGCCGGTGACTTTCCAAAGGTGTATGATGGCCATTTTCATGGTATGGTGGAGGACTTTGTATAGGTGTTCATCGATGATTTCTCTGTCTTTGGGAAGTCTTTTGAGGTATGTCTCTGGAATCTTGATAAAGTACTTTCTAGATGTGAAGACACCAATTTAGTACTAAACTGGGAAAAGTGCCATTTCTTAGTTTGAGATGGTATAGTATTAGGTCATAAGGTGTTGAAATTGGGATTAGAGGCAGATAATGCCAAGGTGGAAGTTATTGAAAAATTGCCCCCTCCTATCTCTGTAAAAGGGATGCGAAGTTTCCTTAGACATGCAGGTTTTTACCAGATATTCATCAAGGATTTTTTCAAAATTGCTAGACCTATGTGCAGTCTTTTGGAGAAGGAGGTGAAATTTGAATTTGATGAGATGTGTTTGAAAGCTTTTGCGATGTTGAATAGTAACTTGATTGAGGCTCCCATCTTAATTTCTCCTAATTTGGAATTACCCATTGAACTAATGTCTGATGCAAGCGACATAGCAGTGGGTGCAGTTTTGGGTAAAAGAAAAGATAAAATGTTCCATTCAATCTATTATGCAAACAAGACCCTGGATTCTGCACAAACTAATTACACAGTGACTGAGAAGGAGATGCTAGCTCTAGTGTTCGCCTTCGACAAGTTCAGATTGTATTTCGTAGGTACCAAGGTGATTATTTTTACTGACCATGCAACTATTAGGTACTTATTCAACAAGAAGGATGCTAAACAAAGTCTTATTCGATGGATATTGCTTCTCCAAGAATTTGACCTTGAAATCAAAGATAGAAAGGGTACTGAGAATCAAATAGCTGATCATTTGTCTAGGTTGGAAGATTTTTCCCATGTGCATGAAGGAGAGAATATCCTGGAAGAGTTTTCGGATGAACAGTTAATGGCACTAGATATCTCTCAACTGCCTTGGTATGTAGACATAGTGAATTTGATAGTTAGTGGAGAGTACCCTACGGATGCAACCACTCAACAAAAGAAAAAGTTAACTCATGATGCTAAGTTCTATATCTGGGATGAACCGTTCTTATTCCAGCAATGAGTGGATCAAGTGGTCAGAAGATGTATCCTACTTAAGGGACCTCTAACACCAAGGCAAATTCGAAGCATTTATATGAGCTAAGTTTTTACATGAGTCCATAAAAGGGTCTATGAGTCTTCAAACAACCATATCTTTTGGTATATTAAGAGTTAGGTGAGCCATAACCTATCAAATTAAAGGTATGTAAGTCTTCTTTCCAACGCCAACAAGTTTGCATCAATCCTAGTTTTAAGTAAAACGTTATGACTGCATTACTAGAGACGCTCTAGTCTAGCAACATCTCTACGATGGTTCCACATTAAGGACCTCCCAATCTGTTGGAATAAAATCCCGACTTCCACCTCTTTTTAGTTAAATCCTCTCTTTCACTCCTAAAAATGTATGATCAAGAACTACAAGAAACCTCAAGACTAGGGTTTATGTCAAACATCCCTACTAAGGTATGTAAGGATTCAATGAGAGTATTTCTTCTCTCTCATGCCGAAAGGATTTTGATTCTCAAGAATTTCACAAAATTGTTAGAACAAAAGCTAGGATTTTTATGAAATTATGATCTTTCTTCATAAACTATTGTTTTTTATTATTTCACTTTGATTTTGAAACATTATGGTACCGATTTAGCATAATTCTTATGGTCATTGAAACCCTTAAGGATTTTAAGCATGAAAACAAGCATGGTATGTATTACAACCTAAATAAATGTTATTTTAAGATATGATTCAAGATGATTAGTGGTTTTAATACCTATGATCATTATTTGAATATATATTATTTTGGGAGGACTATTTATTACTGAGAGGATGCAGGTTTAGAAAACTCAAGTCCCAAAACAACGAGGCAACATATGATTATGTTTTACCACTTTGTCGGTTGACCTTCTGTCCCTAAGAGACTCATTTTAGTTGATCCATATAGATATGATATGGTCTTATATGCTAGAACGTTATAGGGAAACCCTAAAAAATAGGTTAGCTATTGGACATCATGAGCTCACATGGTGTATGCTGGCTATAAGAAACTCCCCAATTATGCAAAGTTCATAATATGTTTTTAGGTCTATATGGTGTATTTTAAGTATTCTATTCAAATGATATGATTATGCAAGACTACTGAAAAAGAATCAACTATATGTATATCTACCTTCGAAAAGAGATTTTTATGATACTTGGTCATGCACTCCAACTGTTTTCTCTTCAACCCTTTTACTATACATATTATCTTGGAAATCTTATTTTATTCTATTGTTCACGATTCCTTCAATGATTATGATATTGTCCTCCCTTACTTACTTAGTACATTCCACGTACTGACACATTTTATACAATGTGATGCATCCTTTTATTATGTCGATTTCCGTATTTACACTCGGATTTTTCGCTAGTGAAGTTGTAGTACTCCGAGTTAGCTTTTGTTGAGCACTCATCATTAGGGGACTCCATTATTTTAGACTGTTAACTTTTTTCCTTATATTGTCTTTATTTTGAGGTAGCTGGGGCCATGTCCCGTCATACTTATATTTTAATTCTAAAGTAGTGTATGCTTTATTTTGACATTAATAATGTAGTCTCATGGAGTTTATTGAATTCTTTATTAAGGATATATTTTAGTTTCCACATTAGCTCATATGATATGCCTGATATGTTAAGACAAGGGTTAGCCCGGGATCAGTAATGGTCCTAGGTACTGTGTCTCGACTGGGGTATAGACTTGGATCGTGAAAAACTTTGTATTAGAGCACTAGGTTCAACTTTTCTAGGATGTCTGAAAATGTGCATCTAGAAGAGTTCTTTTTATAGTGTGAAGCGCCCCACATTTATGAGGAAGAGGCTATGGGATATTTAGGAAATACTTTCTCTTCTTTCATACTCAAGATCGTGCAATAGAGCTATTCCCGAAGAAACATATGCAAATTCATGCTTTGATCTAATTCTCCTAATTATTCATCATCTTTTAGGTGATAGTAGTCGTAAACCTCAATTCATAGTTATAAGGTGTTTTCAGATAGAATTATCAGTATTCCAGAGACCGTAGAAAGGACTTGAGAGGAGCCCATTAATGTGCTTTAGCTCAACAACTTTAAATCTTTTGTCCTCATTTAACTGAATCGTATTAATGAGCCAAAATTATGTATGAATTCATATTCTTCTATAATCCTTTGTTACATAAAACATTTGTGAAAGGAGAAGATATATGTCCAGATTTTTTCATAGTATTATCACCCAGAAGATAGTGTAATTTAGGATATTATGAGTTAGTAGTAGAATGACCCAAAATTAGAAGTGTTGAATCTAGAATTTTAATTCCAGAAAGGTGGGGATAATGAATTATCAAAGTTTAGTATATATGTAAAAGTTGTGTACCCATTAACTTAGAAATAATGTGATATGTTACGTATTAGTAAGTTAATGTAGACCTCATGGTAGCAGATAGAAGAAAAGTTGTTAGTTGGGATGACTTAGATTTTGGAAGAGAGATTATGAAGCACGTCATCAATACAAGTTAAAAAATAGTTGAGAATTAATTTATCAAGATTTTTCTTTGTGATTCTCGAAAGGAACCGTTTGATGGTTATAGAGCTATGAATATAAGTTAGACGTATGACAGGATAAGTAGTGGTGATGTGTGAAAGGAAGATACGCAAATGTATTATAATTAGATAGGTTGTAACATTATGATTGGCTACTATTAGTCAGAGATTCTGATGGACTAGTGTAACACCTCAGACTTCGATCAGTTTTAAATTTTGGGTTGACTTCAAACGACAATATCTTTCTGCACATAACAATTTAGGTGGCCCATGAGGTGTCAAATTAAAGGTCTTTGAGTTCTCTTTTCCAATGCCGTCATGTTTGATAAATTCTGAGCTCAGAGTAAAAAGTTATGGTCATTTGAGTAGAGCCTCTCTAGTTTAGGCTTTTCATCTATTTAAGGAAAGGGGTATTTTGGTCTTTTCTTTACCCCAATAGGCCTACCCACATTTTTCCTCACCCAAATTTAGGGTTTAATCAGATGTTAGGTAATTCTGACATTCCAGAAACGCTTAGGGATTTTACAGCATATTTCAAGACAAGAAAGGAAAGGGTTTCAAGAATTCTTTCAAGAATAACTATTCTTTCGAGGTATGTAAGCTTCTCAAATAGATTGGACATGTTCTTCCTCACGCCATATATGTAATTCTTATATGATTTTTTTCTTGAAATGGTTTGTATTGAGATTCATGAGAAGTTCTTGAGTTTTAGCTTCATATTTTAACAGTGGAGGTTTTGAGTTCTTGAGGTGAAGGTTTTGTGAAAGACAATGGAGGTTTTGAGTTCTTCAGGTGATGGTCTTGTGAATGAGTGATGTTTCTTGATAGATTTTGTGTGGGATTCCATTGAATTTTTTATCAGTTTATGAATCAAAAAGAGTTTGGTAGAAGTTATTTGATTCTAGATGAGTTAGGACCTAGAATTGAGTAAGAAATTCATCGGATTTCTTGGAAGAGGGGTGGGGCACTACGCTAGCCATAACTCCCATTCTACTAGTTAATAGTTTGGGTCCTAGCGTGCTGCACCAGTAGTGCACCCCAAACTCTGGCCAATAGTTTTGTAACACCTCTTATTCAAGAAGATGGAAAAATGCACCTCTCCAGGATATGATGTCATAACAAATGGAAGCCACCGAAGGACCGTGTGTAAGACCACATACTGTAGGTGGGGTCCCGTCCTTGAGTCCCAAACTCAGGGAAATTCCAGGATCAAAAGATGAAACCTATGGTCTTGGTCCATAGTCCATTGATGGACCCAGGGACCGTAGGTGGGGTCCCTTCATTGCGGTCCAAGACTAAGTGGTCTCTTATCCCACCCACAGCCGGCCAATCCGGTCCGTGGTTGGACTTATGGACTGTTGGTCTGGCCATAGTTAAGGGTCAGCCGTTATTTAGAGGAAAAGTTGAGTCAATTTCACACAATCATATCATTTAGCATAAAATGAATTAGGTGGCCAATGATCTATCAAATTAAAGCGAATTGAATCCTCTTTCCAATGCCCTCGAGTTTGCTAAAATTCAAGCTTGGAGTAAAAAGTTATGATTGTTTTGTTGAAGCCCTGTCGGGTAGAGCATGAACGACGATCCAGTCGACAGACGATAGTTCAAACAACAGCCCGTCAGTCCCGTAGTAGATGGCCTTCGTCATCTTTAAAGTCACGGTCATTTTAGTCATTTCCCTATGCATTGGGGCACTTAAACTACATCATTTGATACATAAATTATGTCGTTTTACTCAGTCTAAACCTAATAACCTAGTCAGACATACCCAGAAATCTCATTCTCCAAAAATCATCCAAATTAGATCGAAAAGAAGAGAAAGACGTACCAATTTCTTTCAAGAACAAGCAACAATGTTCTTCAAGTTTCAGCCACGAAATCCAAAGGATTTCTCCGTAGATTTTGTCACTAGGTATGTGAGATTTCACTAGTGGGTTCCTTTCACCCATTAGGTCCCTAGAATTCAGTTAGTTCCTTGATTCTTCAAATCTTCTTTAGATCTAGGGTTCCGAAAACCTTCGAGATTTGTTTTGATTTAGTTGTTGTAGTCCCAAAACTACGTGCCCCCGTAAGATTATAAGCCCCTTTTGTTGGGCATCAATATTAGTGATCACGTCACAGTCATGCCTTTATACCCCTAGCAAGATATATTGGGTCCTCGCGATGAGACGTATACATCAGACTCCACGTTTAGCTCACGTGGTTTATCTTGATAAATAGTTTCATCCATAGTCAAACTCTTAGTGCATTGACTAGGTTTTCAGCCTTTATATCTTTGTACCATTCAACATGTGTTCTTCATGATTAGTACTTGATCATTGCATTCAAATTCTCTCTTTAATTATGTTTCAATATTTGTATTGTTGCTCAGATTATGTCATTGCTCGTTTATGCTTTGTTCAGCTCATATATATTTGTTCAACTTAGTATATCTATATCATGCATGCTCAGTACATTCCAAGTACTTACACATACTCTAAGCTACATCCTTTCATGATGTAGGTTAAGGCACTCAACATCCTGATCACGCTTAGACTGATTCTCGATTCAATTTCAGAAACTTCAGTGGTGAGTCCTCATAATTCTAGGACAAAAGACATACATTCCATTTTAGCCTTTGCTTTCAGTTTCCACTTTTGTTAGAGTTAGCTAGGGGCATGTTCCAGTAACTCAACTCAGTTAGAGACTTTCCAAAAATATTAGTAGATTCACCTTGAGTTGTTAAGTAGTCCTTTTTGTTACCACTAAACTCTTGTTATATTTTATTATGATTATTAAGACTAGTTGGACTTGTTCTTCTTTAGAGGTTTATTGATTTTGTTTCAACTTAGTTGATATTTACTTAGATATATCAATATGTTCATGATATAAATGACTAAGGGTTAGCTTGGAGTCACTCATGATCCTAGGTCCCGTGTACGTCAAGGGGTTAACCTCGGGGAGTGACAAACTTGGTATCATAGCTTTAGGTTCAACAGTCCTAGCGTATCTGAGAGCCACACTAAGTAGAGTCCATTTCATGAGTGTGAAGCGCACCACACCAAGGAGGGAGAAGCTACGAAGTGTTTTATAAAAAAACATCATTTTTTTGGTTATTCTTATCGTGCGTGAGGTATGATTGAAATACTCCTTCTAATTTTTCCCTATGCAGTTCAGATCATGCCTCCTCGTAGAGCTAACACACGGAATGCTAGTGTAATTCCTCTAGTCCAGAACCATGAGGTTACGAAATCAGATTTTGAAATGAGATCCAGCTCTTGGCTAAGAGTGTATCCAATTAGATTAATCAGCAGACCATAGTTCATGCAAAAACTAATGGTGGGTCAACATCAGCTAGTGTTCAAGACTTTGTTGGTATGAATCCACCAGAAATTTTAGAGTCAGAGGTTTGTAAGGACCCACAGAACTTCATTGAAGAGGTTAAGAAGATTGTTGGAGTAATGCAAGTGATTGGAACTAAGTGTATTGAGCTAGCATCCTATAAACGTAAGGATATGGCTCATAACTGGAAAGATAACAGGAGTGCAGAAGCAGCTCCTGTGACTTAGGATTGTATTACAAGAGCTTTTTTGGACAAGTTCTTCCTAAGATAGTTTAGACAAACTAAAGCACACGATTTTATGAACTGTAAGCAAGGTTCAATGTCGATCCAAGAGTACGGCCTAAAGTTCACCCAGCTCTCTAGGTATGCTCCCAACATGGTTGCCAATCCAAGGGCACAAATCAGTAAGTTCTTGTTTGGAGTATCCGATCTGGTGAAGACCGAGTGCAGGAATGTTATGCTTCTAGGGGATATGGATATCTCCAGACTAATGACTAATCCTCAGTAGGTTGAGAGATAAAAGTTTCAGAAAATGACTAAGGATATTATAACGGCCAGAAAAGGAAATTATGAATATTCACTGCAAAATTCGGGCGGTGGGAATTGCCCATAGTTTCAGCAAAGGTCTACATCCCAAATATCTTTATCAGCTAGTGCTACATCCCCCAAGTGTTTACAGGATCAGAAAGGTAGGACATCAGACTCTCAGTCATAGAAGAGCGCTTCAAGTAATAGTACTTTCCCAATTCGTCCAAAGTGTGGTATAAACCATCCGGGTGAGTGTGTTGAAGGAGGGGGAAAGGTGCTTTGGGTGTGGCAAGTCTGGTCATAGGTTGAAGAATTTTCCTTCTTCACGGCAAGGACAAGGAGGTAACATGAATCAATATACTACTTCAGCAGCTCCAGCAGGTTGCCCCACTTAGCAAGGTGCCTCGTCAGGTACACATGGCGGTCAGCGCCATAATAGGTTGTGTGGTCTCCAGGCTCGCCAGGACTAGGAAGATTCTTCTGATGTTGTCACTGGTATGTTACGAGTCTTTCATTAAGAGGTTTATGCATTGTTAGATCTAGGGACTTCACTATCTTTTGTAACTCGCGATACAACAGTAAACTTTGGTGTCAGTCTAGAAACTCTGTCAGTACCCTTCCAAGTCTCAACTTCAGTTGGTGACCCAATTATAGCTAGACGGGTATACAAAAGTTGCCCTATCACAGTTTCTCAGGAAGTCACTTCAGTAGATCTTGTAGAGTTAGAAATGGTAGATTTCGATATCATTCTAGGCATGGATTGGTTACATTCTTGTTATTCTTCGGTCTATTGTAGAACTAGGATTGTTCAGTTTTAATTTCCAAATGAGCCAGTCTTAGAATGGTAGAGTAGTAACTCAGTGCCTATACATTTATTTATCTCTTACCTTAAGGCCAGGAAGATGATCTCTAAAGGGTATATCTATCATCTTCTTCGGTTTAAGGATTCAAACTCTAAAAATCTAATTCTTGGTCAGTCCCAGTACTAAATTAGTTTCTAGAAGTGTTCCTAGAAGATATTCTTGGAGTTCCTCTCAAAAAGGAAATAGACTTTGGAATAGATCTCCTTCTAGATACTCAACCTATTTTTATTAATCCTTACATAATGTCTCCAGCCAAGCTTAAGGAATTGAAAGAGCAGTTGAAACACCTTCTAGATAAGGGCTTCATCAGTCCCTATATCCCTCCATGGGGTGCTCCAGTGTTGTTCCTACGCAAGAAAGACAATTCTCTCAAGATGTGCATTGATTACCGTCAATTGAACAAAGTTACAATCAATAATAACTATCTCATCCCTAGGATTGATGACTTGTTCAACCAACTTCACGGAGCTAGTTTCTTTTCTAAGATCACCTCAGATCCTGTTATCATCAGATAAGAGTCAGAGATAGTGACATTCTAAAAACAGCCTCCAGAACTCGATATGGTTATTATGAAATTGTATTTATGTACTTTAGACTAAAACATGCTCCTGCAGCTTTTATGGACTTAATGCACAGGGTGTTCAAACAGTATTTTGACTTATTCGTCACCGTATTTATTGATGATATGCCCATTTATTATCGGAGTTAGTAGGAGTATGCGACTCATTTGAGAGTTGTCTTGTAAACCCTCATAGGTCGCCAATTATTCGCTAAGTTCAGCATATGTAAAGTATGGTTACAGTCGGTCTCTTTCCTTTGTCATGTGGTATCTAGTGAAGGTATTTGAGTAGATTCTCAAAAGATTGAGGCAGTAGAGCACTAACCTAGGCCCACCTCTCTAACTGATCAGGAATTTCATGGGTTTTGCCGGTTATTACAGGAGATTTTTTGAAAGATTTTCATCCATAGCTTCCCCATTTAAATAGTTGACTTAGAAGAAGGTCAAGTTTCAGTGGTCAGATGAGTGTGAGAAAAACATCTCAGAACTTGACACTAGGTTGACTAAAACTCCTTTCATGACTCTACTAGATGGTTTACATGGTTATATTAATTATTGTGATACATCCAGGGTCGGCCTTGGTTGTGTGTTGATGCAGAAAGGTAAGGTCATAGCTTATTCTTCTAGACAACATAAGGTCCACGAGATGAATTGCCCGACTCATGACCTCAAATTCGTAGCCGTAGTATTTGCCCTAAAGATTTGGAGACACTACTTGTATGGTGTTCATATGATGTGTTCACAGATCATAAGAGCCTCCAGTATGTGTTCACCTAGAAAGAGTTGAATCTTTGTCATAGGAGATTGCTTGAATTCCTCAAAGACTATCATATGAATGTTCTTTACCATCCGAGTAAGGTCAACGTAGTGGCTAATACTCTTAACAGACTATCTATAGGTAGTGTAGAACATGTTGGGGAAGAAAAGAACGAGTTAGCGAAAGATGTTCACCAACTTGATCACTTAGACGTTTGCCTTACGGACACATTAGATGTGCGGTATGATAGTTCACAATGGATCAGAATCTTCATTGGTAGTGGAGGTTAAGGAAAAACACTACAGTGATTATATATTACTTCAGTTGAAAAGTTTCGTTCATCAGTAGAAATATAAGGTTTTCTCCCAAGTGGGATGTGGTGTACTTCAGTACCAGGGTCTCTTATCTGTTCCAAATGTGGGTAAGTTCAGGAGTCAAATCCTTATATAAGCCCATAATTCCAGAAATTTGATACATCCATGTACCGCTAAGATGTACCATGATCTACAGGAAGTCTTTTGGTGGAACTACTGTAACACTCTGGAAACTAGTATGCTTAGCTAGAGCTTGACGTTAGGATTAGAGCCTTGAAAGTATCTCCTCATACCTTAAAATTCATGTTTATGTGTTAGAATGTCAAGGCTTAAACCGCAAGGACCAACTATGGGTCATTGAGGAAAATCCTCAAATGTGACCTTGGCAGTGACCTACGAGGGCAACCCACGCCCCGTAGGTCCACCCACGCCCCGTAGGTCCACCCACGCCTAGTGGGTAGGGGTCTTGGGTCAAGCACCCAGGAATAGGCCACAGAACACAGACCACAGATTACCAGCACATATCGTTGTCCCACGCACGGTCCGTGGGTCGTGGGTCGTTGGTCCTACCTGAAACTGCCAATTAACAGTTAGACTTAAGGGTCTTTGGGGATTTCCTTTTTAATTAATGGTTAAGTGATGTCTATTTAAGACTATTTTATACACCTATATAAATTATTTTAAGTCACCAAATTAAGTCTTCTTTCCCATAATTTCTAAATCCCCAAATCAAAACCAAAACACTCTAAAAAATATTCTCTCTAGAACTCTAAGGAAGAAGAAGAAGAAACGTAAAGCTAGGGTGGATCCATATTTTCTACTCAATTTCGTGGGAATCTTTTTATTAAGGTATGATAGTTCTTCATCCATGGATAATTTTCATCCATGCAGTCCCTCCAAACTTAATCTCAAAACTTGTAATTTCCCCAAAAAGCTAGGGTTTTACTGCAAGTCATGGATTCACTTCAAAACCGATTCTAAAGGTTTAATTGCTTTATATTATGATCAAATTGATGATTTATTACTGTTTTTCTATTGAATTCCCCCAAAATCCATGAATTCCCCTATTTTCCCAAATTGGATGTAATTGTAGAGGTGTTGCTTGATGAAAGTTTAATATGATATAATTATGCATGTAGTATTAGAACTACTTGGATTATGTTATCATCCATGTCTAATGTATTAATTCTAGATGTGTTGATGGAATATGATCTATGATCCTTGAAGGGTAAAGTATGCGAATTATTAATTATTATGAATATGCTTTATAAACACTTTGAGTGTAAAGTGAATACGATTATGATCTAGTTGTTGTGTTGATTGGATGATTATCCTCATGTACACACTTATGTATGCATATGATATGATATGAAAGGTTGGTTACATGTAGTGATTCTAAGGTTGGAAGACTAGTCTCCCCTAATGAATCTATGAGCTTTAGTAGGGGACATATGGATTGAGTGTCAAGACATTCTTCCATAATTATGAACTTAAGTCAAGACCTAATATGAAATCAATGGGAACTAAGCTTATCACCGAGTGGATAGTGATATGAGATGGAAGCCCTCACGTTAGTAGAGGCCAGGTTTCTAGGAACATATGGAATCCCTCACGTTAGTAGAGGCCGGATTTTCTAGTAGCAATCCCCTTATCCCATAAACTATGTGCCCTCATAGGTCTTTAGCCAGTTGATCCACCTAAGCTAAGAGTATGGTTCTACCTTAGGCAAGTAGGACAAGCCCTTTTCGGTGTGAGGTAGACACCGAACTCGATGATTTATCTCACATGGTCTATGTCGGTTAAGTCTAATCCCACTTTGATAATAAGAACAAGGATATGAGTTATGAACTATAGTTACTCAATAAGCTTTCCTTATTATGGGTAGGATTATAGGATCTTATTCATGCACTGCATAAGGATGTCTTGAGGGTATTAATGGTATGTTTCCATTATGATATGATAACCTATATGTTGAATATTCTTATGACTTATCCTTTTACACTAATCTTCATGATTACTCTTAAACTTGGTAAAGTGCATACTTTTCAACTAAAATGTCCTTTTTTGCATGTTTCATGATTTTATGCATGTCTATCATACTTAGTGCATTTTTGTACTAACCCATATTTCTTCTACATTTATCTCAAAAGTATAGGGTCCGGTTTTTGAGGTGATATTCCGTTGATTCAAGCTTGGATTCGACTACTCTCCTTGCTTGTGGTGAGTCCTCATGGATTTGAGGACGAGTGATATCTTGTAGTTCCTTTCTTTCATTGTACTAAACTTTGGGATTTTCTTGTTGTAAGGGCTGTGACTATATTTGGTACTTCAATTGTAATAGATAGCTAATTGAGTCAAGTCTAGACTTCCCCTTCCCCTTTGGTACTTCGATTGCATTTTCACTCTTATTATTCTAATGCTTTATGTTATGATATGCTAAGTGTCTTACATGGTGCCTTTAGGGGTATTATGTACCTTGTTACGTCTAGGGGGTACCCTTAGGTCATGACAACGACATGAAATCTCTTCAATGCAGATTTTGCTGCTAAGTGTCCTTATTGTCAACATGTTAAGGTAGAACATCATAATCGAAGAATTATGATTCAAGAGATTAACATTCCTACATGGAAGTGTGAAGTGATAACATGGACTTCATTACGGGTTAACCTCGTACTCGCAGACAACATACTCCATTTGGGTGATAGTGGATATAGTCACTAAGCCCGTTCACTTCTTCGCTATCAAGATTATAGATTCAGCAGAGAACTGAGGTAAAATTTACATCAATGAGATAGTCATGTTACATGGCTTCCCCTTGTCTATCATCTCATATAGAGGTCAACAGTTTACCTCTCATTTCTAGAAATTGCTTTAAAAAGGTCTTGGTACTCAAGTAAACCTCAGTACACCATTTCATCTTTAGACAGATGGTCAGGCAGAGCGTACCATTAAACTGTAGAGAACATGTTGAGAGCTCACGTGATTGATTTGAAGGGTAGTTGGGATGATCACCTACCGTTCATAGAGTTTGCCTATAATAATAACTTCTATTCGAGTATTCAGATGACCCCTTATGAGGCACAATACAGACGTAGGTGCAGATCTCTGATTGGTTGGTTTGAAGTAGGTGAAGAAGCCTTGATTGCGTCAAATTCGTTTCATGAAGCTATGTAGAAAGTTTAGCTCATCATAGATAGACTAAAGAAAGATCAGAGTCATCAGAAGTCCTATGCAGATGTGAGAAGAAGGGACCTAGAGTTCAAAATCGATGATTGGGTTTTCCTGGAGGTGTCGCCTATGAAGGGGGTGATGAGATTTTGCAAGAAAGGAAATCTTTGTCTTTGATATGTAAGTCCTTACAAAATCCTGAAAATGGTTGGTAATGTGTCTTATGAGTTAGAGTTGTAATTAGAACTAGCAGTGGTTCATCTAATCTTTCACATTTCCTTGTTGAAGAAATGTGTGGGTGATCTGACATCGATAATACCATTAGAGAGTGTGGCTATGAAGGATAGTCTCACTTATGAATAGGTTTTAGTTAAGATTATTGATAGTCAGGTTCGTAGGTTGAGAAATAAGGAAGTTGCTTCATAGAAGGTTTTGTGGAGGAGTCACTCTGTAGAGGGAGCTACTTGGGAAGCGGAAGCAGCCCTACTGGCCAAGTATCATCACCTTCTTCCTTCCTATTCCGTTTTAACTTGAGGTCCTGGTTCCTCTCCACTTTCTCAGCTTACTATTGAGTAATTCAGTCTCAGTATCATGTTCCCTCAATTATTCTTGCATTTCAGCATAGTTGAATGTTCTTGGAGCTAAGTTCAATTAGATATCAGTTTCTAGCACTTAGTGGTAGGGATTGCAGCTCCTTCCCTTCATACTCTGCTTGTTTAGACTCTATTCAAGGATGAATGTTCCTAAGGGGTGGGGGCTATTATAACACCTCTGATTCGAGAAGATTGAAAAATGCAACTCTCCAAGATATGGTGTAACAACCAATGGAAGCCACCGATAGACCGTGTGTCAGACCACAAATTGTAGGTGGGGTCCCGCCATTGTGACCCAAATTTAGGGGAATTCCAGGATCAAAAGATGAGACCTATAACCATGGTCCACGGTCTGTTGATGGACCCTTGAACCGTAGGTTGGGTCCCATCATTGGAGGTCCATGACTCAGTGGTCTCTGATCCCACCCACGGCAGACTAGTATGGTCTGTGGTTAGACCTACTGACCGTAGGTATGGCCGTAGGTTAGGATCAATAAACATTTAGAGGAAAATGGTTGTTGGGTCTTCTTCAAATGGTCATATCTTTTAGCACAAATTGATTAGGTTACCCATGACCTATCAAATTAAAAATAATTTTATCCTCTTTTCAACGCCACCCAATTTACTAAAATCCAAGCTCATTTTAGTGAAGAGTTGTTGGGCACAACATGAACGACAATCCAGTCGATGGATGGTAGTTTAAACAATGCCCCGTCAATCCTGTATTAGATGACCTTCATCCGGTTTAAAGTCAGGGTAATTTTTGTCCTCTCCCTATGAGTTAGGGCACTTAAACTACATCATTTGATGCCTAAACTACGTGTATTTACTCTCTATAGGCCTAATAACAAAGTTAGACATACCCCAAACCCTCATTCACCAAAAAGCATCCAAATTAGAACGAAAAGAAGTGAAAGAGGCACCATATTCTTTCAAGAACAAGCAACGATGATCTTCAAGTTTCAGCCCAAAAAT
Organism: Solanum tuberosum; assembly: GCF_000226075.1. NCBI lineage: Eukaryota > Viridiplantae > Streptophyta > Magnoliopsida > Solanales > Solanaceae > Solanum > Solanum tuberosum. The sequence goes on along the minus strand of NW_006238998.1, from coordinate 570,800 downwards.
CCAAAGGATTTCTCCGTAGATTTCGTCACCAGGTATATGAGATTTCACCAGTGAGTGCCTTTCACCGATTAGGTATCTAGAATTCAGTCAGTTCCTTGATTCTCCATATCTTGTTTAGATCTAGGGTTCCTAAAACCTTAGATATTTGATGTAATTTAGCTGTTGTAGTATACTTAATCGAAATAACATGTTTCTTTGAAAGTTTGCATAATTCCTTGTATAAAACATAGTAGATTCTGCTTGAGTTGTTAAGTTGTCCTTTAAATTACCACTAAACTCCTGTTATGTTTTATAATGATTATTCATACTAGTTAGACTTGTTCCTCTTTAGAGATTTATTGATTTAGTTTCTGCTAAGTTAATGTTTACTTAGATATGTCCAATATATTCATGATATGCCAGACTCAAGGTTAGCTTAGGGTCACTCGTGATCCTAGGTCCTATGTTACATCAATGGGGCAGCCTCAGGGTGTGAGACGTTTGGGGACTGGCGCCTACGCCACCCAATGTGGCAGGGTCGCAAGGTCCCTTACTGTTCCGTCCTTCTTTTCCTATGTGTTATATCGAATCATACATAGATTCTCTTCTTGATATTCACTCTTAAAGTCTTAATTAATCCTTGAGAGATCCTACATATCCCAATCATAACTCTTAATATATATTTCAAATTAAAGTAAAGTTTAAAGGATGTTTAAAGAGGTCCGTTTGAGTCAAATTTGAGAAATCTTGCAATTATCTATAGTTTAGAACTAAATCTTTAGTAAATAAGTATGAGAATGAGAAGAGTTGTATTTCATGTTTCAAATATGAGTATAATGGAACTATGTATTCCTTAGAGTAATACATTTACATTTTAATGAAAGAAACATTGATTTCTAAATATGTTATGAGTTGACAGATGTTTTTAGCGTACTACCTATTTGAAGAGGATTTTTTGAGTAACTGTCTCAAATGGAGAAAGAGTTATGTTTTTTTACTTTTGAACATGAGTTTATATTATTGGGAGTAGTATAGAACACCGATATGGGGATAAGTTCAAATAACTCACATTCCTCATAAACCATGTAGCCAACATGGGCAAAGAATCGTACTTTTTAGACGACTACTTATTTATTTTAAGCATGGCTCAGTGGATCCACATAGTTGAGGTGTTCTATACTCCAAAAAGTTATAGGACAGTTCTGGTAGCATAAGCGAGACACAGTATCATCACATAGCTCATAGTGATGATTGACGGTTAGAGAATCTCCCAAATAAGAGTAAAAAGTATGTTATGGTTTTTTTATACATCATTAAGTTTTATCTCCTGTTTTATAATATTTTAAATAATTCATCTATCATTGCAACTTTGTATTGAGTTGAATTGTGATGAGTCCGAGATTTGGATTCATATAGGGCTTTATTTACAATGATTTATTGTCCTCAAATGCTTATTTTGTGCCAAAAACTGATGTAAAACCCTTGATTTCAAGGTATATGGATTGAGGAACAAAGCAAGGATACTAATTTACCAAAAGGAACAAAGTGAGCTGAACGAACCAAGAAATGAAAGCTTGGTGATCGCCAAGTCCACTTTGCGAGTCGCCGAATGGCCACTTGACCATCTAAAGTTCTAGTGTGCCAAGCCTTGAAGGAAAGAACCAAGTGGAGAGAGAAAGGAGCAGTGGGCGGATCGCCGCGTGGTTCCACGATGCAGTGTTGGATTGCCCAAAGTTACAGACCTTGAGGATGTTGAAGGTCAAGGCATATGTGAGATGGAATTGTCAATGGGCAGATCACCAAGTTGATCGGCGAGACCGACTTATTTCACCGAGTGACTCTCGCAACATATTTTTGGCGACTATAAATTCATTTTTGAACATTTAGTTTAGAATTATATTTTTCATTATATTGAAGTGTGATTAGAATTTGGAACTAAGAGACAAGTTTTCTCTAGTTTTTCCTTAGCTTTGAAGAATTGAAGTTTTTCACTTTTGATAAATTGGAAGTGGGTCTTTGAGATTCTTCGAATTGGAACATTGGAAAGACGAAATTAATCTTACCCAGTTGATGCAAACTTAATTTGGTAATGATTTTTATCTTTTTATAATGTCTATCTAAAACCCCAATTCTTGGGGTGTGATTATGGGCTTATTTAGTTTAGGGGTATTGCTAATTGTTAGTTTAAATGTTGTTTAGAAGTGAGTTGAATCATTAATTGTGGTTTAATTTAGGAATTGTAGTTGCAAATGCAGTTCTACCTTTATGTTTTTGGCTTCTTCGAAAGAGAGGTTTTAAAACTAAGATTATTGATTGATGGTCTGTGGGTATTGGGTTGTCATGGGTTCAACTCGAGAGAGTGAATCCTCAACCCAATTCTACACATTTAGCACGAGAGAGTGAATGGACTAAGATGTGGGCTATTCTTATTTTGCATGATTGTCGATGTTCAAGAGAAATCAACTTGATTCGGGGTAAATTGTTCAAGAATATTCTCACTCATTCTCCACAAAGTCGAAGAACATGACAGAGTGTTGAAAGAGATAAAAGAAAATGTCTTACTGCTGAATCAGATGAATGTATCTCATTCCATGTCGATTCAGCTACTGGAGACCCAAATGGGTCATGTGTTATCTTATCTCTACCCAGGGATAAATGTGGAGTGGGGACTTGCGTCGTGCCACGACATTAATTAAGGCGTTTCTTAGGAGGCAACCCATGTTTTACCATTTTTTTTTGTTTTTGAAATAATCGTGTGTTAATTGTATAGGTTGAATTGTGGAATGTATTTCAAAAGTGCAAGTTGGTGAGCCAAGAGTCCAGTCGGCGAACCACCGAAGAGGCCGGCGAGCCCAACTTGGATCGCTGTTGGACTCAAGACATTCTAAAGTTGGAGTCTATAAAACTCGGTGGGCCCTTGGACTAGTTGGAGGATCTCTGAATAGGTCGGCCGCCCCGACTTTATGTGTCGTTTGGACTCCCACATTAACTGGAGGTCCTACAAAACTCGGCGAGGTAAGTGACCTCTCGGCGTGTCACCGAGTGTTTCGGCGAGCAAAACTAATGTCAACGAAAAGGAGAGAACTGGATTGTTTGAAAAGGCAAAAGGTTTAAAAGTTCAAACTCTTTCACATTCCCTCACTTTTTAACTTTCAAAAATCACACCCACACTAAATTTCCCATATTTTCATGTTTTTAATGCTTCCTAGTCATCAATCTTGTGTTCGAAGTTGGAAATCTTTGCCGCCTAGAATTTCAAATCTGGTATTCGACATTAAAGGTTGGTTTTACGAACCCCGAACTTGTATTTAGCAGTTTTACTCAATTGCAATTGTTTTGATCTTAGTGATGTTTAATGGGCCTCTCTGAATCTATGTTTGTGTGCTTGTTTGCCCATTTTAATTTTGAAATCTTGCCTAAATTACCTATATTGTTGATTTCCCAAATTTCATGCTTAAAATTGATCGAAATCTTGTTGGGTTGTCCTAAATTGTTGTTGGTTCTAGTCGGGTGAAATTTGAGTAACCAATAATTTTGCTAAATGACGCACTTTGCCCGATGATGGAGCATTTGATGTCATTCTTGTGGGGGTAAGTCGTTAAATGGACATTTTTTGCAAAACCAAGAGAAGTGTGAGTACCTCGAAGGCATGGGTCCTATGGGTTTAGCTCTAATTGAGTTAGTATATGTTTTGATTTTGTTTTTGGGGGCTGCGGGGTTGATTTTGGATGTAAGGGTAGAAAGTAGGCACATTGGGCAGTCTGGAGAGCTGGGTTGAGCTCGTCGAACCACTAAGAGATTCACCGAATCCTCCTTGATCGCCTTTAATTTCTTTTTTTTGATATTTTTGGTTTTGTAACTTTTGACGAGAAGCCTGAGTTTGGCGAGTGCACTCGGCGATTCACCGAAAGTCTTTTTTGATCGCCTTTTCTACTCCCCTAACCCTTAAAATACACTGTAACTTTCAGTGAGCTAGTTTGTGCTCGCCGATTGTTGTTGGCGACTTGTCAAAAGGCCCTTCCCATCACCGACATGCCATTTTTCTAAAAAAAAGTTAAGCCAATTCTTTATGTGAGACTGATCTGTCTCGCCAAAGTGATTCGATGACTCGCCGACTGATTCGGCGAGTCTATCTGCAATAGGATATTTTCAACTTTTCCTGAACTATTTCTAACACTTTTCATTTTGTTGCAAATATTGTTAGACCGAAAGTAGCTGGTCGAGACATGCTGCCCCACAAGAGGGAAAAAGGAATCACAATCAATGAGGATGCAACTGCATCCAGGGCAAAGGCTACAAAGCTTTCTACCACAGGTGGGAAGGGAGAAGGGAAAGGCAAAGAACCTACTCCTGCATCACCGGAGGTCAGCTCCGACAGTGACGGGATGTATGCCACTTACCTCACCACTTCTGAGAGTGAGGGTGAGCACCAGGATCTTCAAGTTACCACTTCTGAGCATGAGGATGATGGGTTATTGTCAGCCTAGAGAGCCGAGCTGTGTTCCCAGAGGATGAAAGCTCCGTCTAGGATCATGACTCCCTAGGCCAGTACTCCTCCTCCTGCTCCAGCATAGGCTGTGGTCCCAGTGCCACCGACATTGGGTCCACCTCCTCAGTCTATGTACAGATTGAAGACCGAGGGATTGAGGACCATTATTGAGGAGAAGAGGCTGTCTACTAATGGGGTAATAGACATATACCCAGATATTATGAACTGACTGAGGTTTCACAAGTTCAAGCTATTCACTCGACACCGTGGCCCTTATGTTCCAAATTGGGTTCAGGAATTCTACACCGCCTATGGAGCATTGATGCCACAAGGGAAGAAGCAGGCAGCCAAGTTCAAGGCGATAGACTATGTGGTTATTAGGGGCAGGAAAGTGAAGTGTGATAGTGATGTTATCAATGCAGTCATGGAGTGTTCAAAGGAAATTGAAGATGACTGTCAGTAAATGATCAGGACAAAAACATTGGAGAATATGAAATAGTTGTTGGCTCCTCTGATATCTGACATTACTCCCAAGTGGATCGATGTTGGAGCACCCATTGAAAAGAAGGACCTCAATATAGAAGCATGGTTCTGGTTTGGCTTCATCAGCAGTACTATCATGCCATCCCTGAACGAGTCAATTCTCCGCCACGCGAAAGCAGCTTGTCCTAGTTGCAGCATTGATGGGACAAGGCTGCACTTGAGGATGATCATTGCACATGAGATGGTTATAAAGGCCAAATAGCGCAAAACTTCCCTCCCTTTTCCGACGTTGGTCACTGAGTTGTGCAGACGAGCTCGGGTGCCTCGAGATGAGAAGAAGGATGTGGAAGCGATTCCCACATCTTCTACCGACATTCGGAAGATTGAGGTGGAGTACTTGAAGGATGAGGCCGAGAAAAAGAAGGCAGCCCCGGTGGATACATCCTCGGTTGTGGACACAGATGCATTTCCTGCAGAGGCACCTTTACCTACTCCATCCCGTGGGCCTTCAAGTATATCTAGCATTTCCCCTTCCATGACACCTAGTTCCTCTACAACTCTCTTACGTCCTAGGTATGGTGCCTCTACTGTTGCTACTTCCCAACCTCCACTCACCTAGGTTGCATTACTATGGATGGGGCAACAAGCCCATTCTGCTAATAGATGTGCTTCTAGGCTTGAGGACACCATACCTTGGATGATCGAGAGGACCCTTGCTGATGCTGTGACACCCCTGAGTTTGACCATTGATGCCCTTGCAGCACGGATAACGGTGTGTGAGCAAGGACAAAGGGACACTGAGGAGGTGACGACTCTAAAAGCCTCTATTGCTGAGTTGAGGAAGGATGTGGACCAATTGAAGTCCACAGATATATCCATGATTTTTTGGACGGTGGAGACCCTTGACATGCCAACTGATACAAATGTTCCTCCGGCTACTACCGGAGATGAGGTTCGAGCTGAGGAGGTTGCTGCTACCGAGTCTGAGGATGAGATCGATGAGGAGCAGCTTGGTATCGATGAGGAGACCACTTTTGAGGGCCTTACAGGAGTAGAGGAGGCTACGGTTCTGATGTTGCTCCGGGCACTGATGCCACGATAGATGGAGCGATTGTGTAGCCATGACCTTTGTTTACCTCCCTCTTTGTTACTTTTATTGATTTTTAGTATTTTGTTGCATTTGAGGACAAATTGCTTTTTATTTGTGGTGGGGTGAGGTATTTCCATACCTACCTCTTGGGATTATTATTTTTGTATATATTGGGTTTTTGTGTTTGAATTGTGTTTTGAAACTTTCTATGGATGTTTGAGCTTGTGGCTCCGTATTTTAAATGGAAATGTTTTTTGACCCTTCTAAAATAAAATTGCCACGTCTTCTTGTGTGTGTTGAGACTGTTCTTGTGAAAATTTGAGAGTCGGTTACGATTAATACTGATGACTTGAATAGTGCTCCTAATCGAACAAAACTGAATATGCGGCTACGATGAGGCCAAATGAAGTTGCATAGATAATACATGAACTTTTTGCATCTCGTTGGGACTAGCCGGTTATCGAATGGGTCTCTTGTGATGAACATTGCACACTAGCGAAAGTGTGGAGTCTTGTTTGTTATTGGTTCCAATGCCTTGTGTGATGAGCTTACCGTGAACCCTGAGTGATGATACCTAGAATTTGCTCCATTAGTCCGGTTGACTAAGTGATGTAGGCTTTTGAAATGATCTTAGGCAACAATTTGAAGAGTGAAATAATTTGACAATATACCTCTTTTGTGGCAAACCTTGTGAATGTGTGAACCTTGCTTGAATTCTCTTTTTGAGCCTTATCCTTTTCTTGGAAGAAATTTGATGCAATTGCAACCCCTCTTTATCCATTCACCCATAATCCTCATGAAGTGTTGTTTGTTTGAATAGCCAACTTAGGTTAAAAGCCTAACTTGGGGGTGTGGTGAAATGAGAAGGTAAATCAAGAAGTGCAAAGAAGCCCCCTTGATCCATGGTTTTGAGAAAGATGGAACCCCTCCATACGAAAAAAAAGACAAAAAGTAAAGAAGAATGAAAAAGTTTTGAAATAAAGTTGTGAAAGTGCAAAAGAAATGAGGTGTCCGGTATTGATGAGAATTGAATAATGGGGTGACTTTTGAGCATGGGTGAAAATGTTGAAGAAAGGAAAGAAAGTGTTGTTCATACCACATTTCATGAGGGTAGCAACCACTAATCCTAAATGATCATACCTTTACACTAAATCCCCTTACAAGCCTTGCGAAGACCTTTTTGAACTTGAGTGAGCTGAAACGAATGTTGGTTAAAAAATAAGGGCAAACCTATGAGTGAAGTCATGCATGTGTTCATCGTTAGGAGTTTGAGAGTTGTTTGTTCGAATCTGTAAATTGTTGAAAAATAGTGTGTGAATATGGAATCATTCTTTGTGTGAGGGCATTTGAGTACCTTTGTTGAGCTTGAACTTGCATTTGAAGCAAGTATTGTGAACTTGAGAATCTTTGGTTATGTTGAGTCACAACTTGAACCTTTGAGTGCACAATTGATCCTTGAATGAGTAAGTTGAGTCTTGTTGTGTGCATTAATGATTTAGTCTTGTGTAACACTGCTTGAGACATCATTTTTGAACTAGTGAACTTGAGTTTTACTTGAGGACAAGTAAAAGTTTAAGTTGGGGGTGTTGATGAGTCTGAAACTTGGACTTATTTAGGGCTTCATTTATAATGATTTAGTGTCCTCAAATGCTTATTTTGTGCCAATAACTGATGTAAAAGCCTTGATTTCCAGATATATGGATTGAGGAACAAAGCAAGGATACTAATTTTTAAGAGGGACGATAGGGAGTTGAAAGAATGAAGAAATGAAAGACTGGTGATCGCAAAGTCCACTTGTCGAGTCACGAAATGGTCACTTGACCACCTAAAGTTCCAGTGTGCCAAGCCCTGAAGGAAAGAACCAAGTCGGCGAGAGAAAGGAGCATTCGGCGGATCGCCGAGTAGTTCCGTGATGAAGTGCTGGATCGTCCAAAGTTACAGACCTTGAGGATGCTGAAGGCCAAGGCTGAAAGACAATGGAATTGACCAAAGGGCGGATCACCGAGTGGATCGGCAAGCCCAACTAACTTCGTCGAGTGACTCTTCGCAGCACATTTTTAGAAACTAAAAATACATTTTTGAACATTAAGTTTAGAATCAAAATTTTCATTATATCGAAGTGTGATTAGAATTTGGAACTGAGAGACAAGTTTTCTCTAGTTTTTCCTTAGCTATGAAGAATTGAAGTTTTTCACTTTTGTCAAATTAGAAGTGGGTCTTTGAGATTCTTCGACTTGGAACGTTGTAAAGACGAAATTAATCTGAACAAGTTGATGGAAACTCAATTTGGTAACAATTTTTATCGTTTTATATGTCTAGCTAAAACCCCAATTCTTGGGGTATGATTATGTGATTATGGGCTTATTTAGTATATGGGTATTGCTAATTGTTAGTTTAAATGTTGTTTAAAAGTGAGTTGAATCATTAATTATGGTTTAATTTAAGAATTGTAGTTGCAAATACAGTTCTTTCTTTGTGTTTTTGGCTTGCTCGAGAGAGAGGTTTTAAAACTAAGATTATTGATTGATGTTCTGTGGGTATTGGGTTATCATGGGTTCAAATCGAGAGAGTGAATCCTAAACCCAATTCCACACATTCATCTAGAGAGAGTGAATAGACTAAAGTGTGGGTTGTTCTTATTTTGCATTCTTATCGATGTTTGAGAGAAATCGACTTGATTCGGGCTAAATTATTCGAGATAAAGTTTACCTCCTCTATAGTCTAGCTTACTCACTTATATCTCGCTATATTCTAATAGTTGCAATTACTCATTTGTCTACATTAAACCTATAATCGAATCACATCCCAAGAACTCGGCTCCTTATTGTTATTTCGTATTGTTTGTTGTTATTGTAGTTGATAATTAAAACCAAAACCCCCTTTATTTGACATTTGTATCACCCCCTGATTTGAATTATGTTTTTATTCGATAATGTCTATTCCCATGACTGATTTGACCATATTCATACTTCCTAACTGATTCTCAAACACGTACCACTCCTTGTGGGATTCGATCCCAACTCATTTAATTGGGTTATATACTGATGTACGATCGTTGAAGACCTAGAATTGGATGAGGTGTGCTTGAAACGTTACTTCAAGTTGAGGTGAGTATTTCTTCCAACCTTGTCAATTCAGTAACCTATTGCTTTCAGTTTTCCCCTTACCTACTCGTACATTCAATGCACTGACGCCGTTCAACGTGAATTTTTTTATGATGAAGATATAAGTGTTTAGGGTCGTAAACAGGTGCTCTGTTGATACCATTTGCGTTCCAGTTAGGTTTGATGAGCCTCCTTGCATTATGGAGGGTTCCACATTCATATTTCATCTTTGTTAAGATTTTGTGGGTCTTGTCCTGACATCTATCATAGTATTTACATGCTTCATAGAGAGTAGTAGTTGAGGATTCTTTCATTGTTTCCCCTGTGATGTTTTGAGAGTTTGAGTTGTTTGCTTATGTTTTTAACGTACTTTCATACATTCATTGAGTTATGTTTTTCTGAGATATTATGTGTTAATGTTTTGTAATTGGAGTCCCCATTTTACTTGAGTAAGTCCTCCACTAAGTAGTCAAGCAGGCCAAGAGTTGCTTGGGAACCAACGATGGTTCTCGAGTGCCAACCACGTCTGGGTGTAGGCTCGGGGAGTGACTAACTTTGCATCAGAGAAAAGATTTCAAGAATCCAAGGGTGTCTATGAAGCCATATTTGTATAGTCCTTTTTATCAGTGTGAAGTGCACCACGTCTATAATTAGGCGGCAACCACATTAAGGAAACATTTAACTTTCTTCTTACTCCTTTTCATGCGATAGAGTTCAACTTTATGAATGTCCCTTCTAATTTGTGCTTACGCGTATGTTTTTAGATAATGCCTCAAGGAATAGCTGTTAGAGGACGTCCTGCTAGGTGGAATGGTTATCCTTACACTCAAGAGGTACACAATGTACCACAAGAGAAACCTCCTCAGGGAGATTTCACCTATGGTGAGTTTCGAAATGCTATCTAGATGTTGACTCATGAGGTAGCAAATCAGGCTTGTCAGCAAAGTGTTGTGCATTAGGATGCGGCTAATACATCTTGGATCTGTGAGTTCTTCCGGATTAATCCCCCTTAGTTCACAGGGTAGAACATTATTAAGGATCTAGAAAACATTATGGAGGAACTATAAAAAGTGTTTGAGGTTATGCGCATTGTTGATGTTGAGCATCTAGAGTTAGTTTCATACCAACGGAAGGGTGTTGCTACGATTTGGTATGGCCAATGGAATAAGAGTATGGCTGAAGGGGCACCACTAGTGAGTAGGTGTCATACCCCGAGCCTACACCCCGGACGTGGTTGGCACTCGAGAACCATTGTTGGCCCCAAGTGAACCCTCGGCCTTGCTTACTTACTCAGTGGAAGACTTAAAGACAAGAAGTATTACTCATGCAATAACTTTAAGAAATAAAAATCTTAGCCGAAATGGCAACCAAAGTCTTAAACGTATACAACTGAAATGAATAAGGCTGGAGAACTAAAACTATATGTTTATGAAGCCTCTAAATCAAAGAGGGATGTCGGGAGAGGACCCCCGATCATCCTAACACCTGAAAACTAGAAAGCAACTGATAAAAAGAGTCCTCTGAAATGCAAGGAGGCTCACCCACTGACTCTTAGTGCTGAACCTGATCAACGAGGCATAGGATGTTGATCCTGGTTACCTGTGTCTGAATCATAAGACAATGCAGGCAAACTAGCATCAGTACATTGATCTACAAGTATGCGAGTTGGAATGCTAAACACAACTTAAGCTTGAAAGGAATCTGAAAGAACATTTACCTTGGCTCTTCTCAACTTCATGAATAACTCAACTCAATATAAAGTAATAAAACACATGCAATATATATGAAAAGCTTTATAAACAGTGGAAAACAATTTAGTTCGTTAATGAAATACAATAACAAACTCAACTTTATTTATATAATAGAGTAATATAGTTTCTATGAGAGATTCTCTAACCGACAACCACCGCTATGAGCCTAAGTGGTGATACAACGTCTTGCACATGCTGCCAGAACTGTCCTATACCTTGCCGTCATATAGAACGCTTAACTTAGTGGATCCACTAGTCTATGCTAAAAGTATCTTAAGGAGTCATCTAAAAAGTATGATCCTTTACTACCCATGAAGGCTACATAGTTTATGGAGACTTGAGTTAAATGAACTCGCATCCCTATTTCGGTGCTCAATACTTCTCCCAAAATATACTTAGCGTATACATTTTAAAAACAAAATTATATCTTTGGTATGAGATAACTACTCAAAGCTTAGCTTAAACGCTCTCTTGGAATCGATATTCCATTTTCTTGCTCAAATGTGAAAACATTTATAAACTGTTTCGGAATACTTAGTTCCCTTATAGATTTTTGAGAAATGAACTCAATTCTTTACTGTTTGCTTTACTTGAAACTTAAGTCTTAAAACAAAGTTAAAACGTTTGTTAAAGACTTTGGAAAAACTGTATGAACTTCTCTTGACTTACTTCTTAACTTTTAGACTTGACTCTTAACGTCTTAACTTTGATTCTAACTTTCCTTGAATTGGATTATGCATTCAAGGTTCATGATCTCATATTTATGGATGATTTCATGATGTTTATATGTACCTTAGAGTGTTGGAATCAACTAAGAAACATAGGTACATTGCTAAGGAACACGTATGAAATGGTGGGGAAGAAATGGGGAGAACTGGCATCACTGGCGCTCTGAGAGGAGCGGGGCACCAGCCCTTAAAGTTCAGAGAGCTTGCTGGGGCACTCTGTTTGGCGCGGCGTGCCAGAGCCCAAAGTTCAGAGGAAATTTTGTCGCGCTCTGGGAGGCACGGCGCCCCAGCTCTCTCCCCAGAAAACTCCAAACATTCTTCTTCGTTTTCCAACTCTAAAGCCTCTAATTTCACTTGGTTCTTTCACCAAACACTTCGAATCAGTTATACCCTCAATACATGATAAATTCAACCTGAAATTACACCCAGAAACATGAATCAAATCGCAAGAAACTCCAACAACACAACCCACAAGAAATTCAACGAAACTTTCAACAATGATCATCAAGAACTCAATTTCTAAACCTTCAAAGACTTACATTCGCTGAATTGAATCATGGTTGACGCATGGGTGAACTAACCCAATGCAATGTCATCTCACATACCTTGTAGGGATCACCCCCAACGAAATCCACAAACTAAACTTGACGATCTTGAAGAATCTTGCTTCCTCTTCTCCTTTCTCCAAGCCCTAGCGTGAAATTCACTTTTATAAAACCGACTAAAACCTGAATTTACCTCAATTAAACTCCTAAAAGCGAATTAGAATAATTAGGTAAGGAAAATACTAAATTACCCTTCCAAAATCCGGATTAGACTTTTCCGAATCCAACAACCCAACTTCTAAGGGGCATAACTTACGCATACGAACTCGGAATCGCGCAAACTCGGCAGCATTGGAAAGATGATTCCAAGATCTTCCCAAACATATCTAGAAATACACCTAAATAATCCTGACCTACGTGTTACGGCCATTTGAAGTTGATCAAAACTCCACTTTTCCCAACCTAAACAAATTTCCTGATTTTCATTCTTTTCCAAAAATGACTATTTCTTATTATTAACTTCTTCCTAGTTATTTCAAATTGGGAGATGTTACATTATCTCCCCCTTGGGAACATTTGTCCTCGAATGAGATTACCCTTAATAGGCTAAGGATGGTAACATTAAGTTGAAACACCCAACAAGCAAATGCAAACAAACAACATGCTCACTCATAATTTAAAAAGTACAAAGAAGAAAATTAGTACATTGGTCTACATTTTCTATGGACTCTAAGAGATGTGGATATCTCTTCTTCATATCCTCTTCAGCTTCCCAAGTAGCTTCCCCAATAAATTGGTTCCTACAAAGGACTTTGACTGACGCTACTTCCTTAATCCTCAACTTGCGAACTTGGCGATCTAGAATCTGGACCGGAATCTCC
>NW_006238998.1:530681-557409 GCF_000226075.1 Solanum tuberosum | reverse complement strand
TCAACTTGCGAACTTGGCGATCTAGAATTTGAACCGGGATCCCTTCATAAGATAGAATATCCTTGATCCCAATAGCTTCCGTTGGTATGATCAATGAAGGATCGCCCATGCACTTCTTGAACATAGAGATGTGAAACACCGGATGAACCGCGGCTAACTTTTGTGGTAGCTCCAACTTATAAGCTTCGTTGACAATCCTCTTGGATATTTGATAGGGTCCAATATACCGGGGACTAAGTTTCTCCTTCTTATCAAACCTCATAACACCCTTCATGGGTGAAACTTTAAGATATACCCAGTAATCTACTTCAAACTCTAACTCTCTTCTCCTAACATCAGTGTAGGATTTCTGACAACTATGTGCCGTTTTCAACCTCTATTGGATTACTTTCACCTTCTCCATAGCTTGATGAACTAAATCTGGTCCTATCAACCCGGCTTCACCAATTTCATATCATCCAATAGCAGATCTACATCTTCTCCCATAGAGATCTTTATAAGGAGCCATTTGGATGCTAAAGTGGTAACTATTGTTGTAAGCAAACTCAACATATCCTTTAAGGTCTAGATAGTGTGCTCTGCTTGCCCATCAATTTGATGATGAAATGCGGTACTTAAGTTCACCTTTGAACCCAAGCCTTTTTTGAATGCCTTCAAAAACTGTGCAGTAAAATGCGCACCTCTGTCTAATATAATGGAGACCGAAACCCCATGAAGTCTTACCACCTCTTGAAGATACAACTTAGCATATTCTTCTGCTGAATGGGTAGTCTTTACCAGTAAAAAGTGGGCTGATTTTGTCATTCTATCGACAATCACTCAAATAGAATCATGCTGCATGTGAGATCTTGGTAAACCTATAATGAAATCCATATTAATCATATCCCACTTCCATTCTGGAAGTTCTATATTCTCAGCCAAACCACCGGGCCTTTGGTGTTCTACTTTAACTTGTTGGCAATTCAGACACTTAGTAATAAATTCTACAATGCCCTTTTTCATACTATTCCACCAATAGACTTCTCTCAAGTCACGATACAGCTTCGTGGAACCTGGATGAATTGAATATCTGGATCTATTAGCTTCCTCCATGATCCTCTCTTGGATTCCATCCACCATTAGTACACAACCTACCTTGATACTAAATGCGACATCTCCCCCTTGTTCATAAGCTAATAATATTTTCTTATGAACATTTGCCTTCAATTCAAGAAAAATGGGATTTTGGTCTTGCTTTTTTTTTTCTGTTCTGACACTAAGGATAATTCAGCCCCATTCATCACCATTACTCGTCCTTCTGTGGAATCCATTAGTCGGACTCCTAATCGTGCAAGTCTATCCATATCCTTCACTAACTATCTTTTTTCTTCCTCAGCATGGGTGGTACTACCCATAGACAACCTGCTCAAGGCATTAACAACAACATTACCCTTACCTGGGTGATAAAGAATACTCATGTCATAATCCTTGACTAATTGTAAACACCTCATTTGTCTGAGATTAAGCTCTTTCTGAGTGAACACATATTGAAAACTCTTGTGATCATTGAATACATCAAAATGAACACTAAATAAATTATGCCGCCATATCTTCAAAGCGAATACTATAGCAGCAAACTCTAAGTTATGGGTTTGGTAATTTTTCTCATGAACTTTCAAATGTCTAGAGACATATGCTATAACTTTGCCATTCTGCATTAAGACAGAACCCAAACCAACTCTAGATGCATCACATTCCAACATAAACCCTTGAGTACCTTCCGGTAAGTTCAAAACTGGAACAGTAGTCAACCTGTTTTTCAATTCCTGAAAGCTTTTCTCATTCTTGAGACCATTGAAACTTCACTATTTTCTGGGTCAACTTGGTCAAAGGGGATGAAATAGATGAGAACCCCTCTACGAACCTTCAATAATAGCCAACCAATCCCAAGAAATTCCTAATATCAATTGGATATGTGGGTCTAGGCTAATTCTGAGTTGCCTCTATCTTTTGGGTACAACTATAATTCCATCACCGAAAACTATATGGCCCAAGAACGCCACAGACTCAAGCCAAAACTCACATTTAGAGAACTTATCATATAGTTCCTTATCTTTCAAAGTCTGAAGGACTATTCTAAGATGACTAGCATGATCTTCTTCATTCCTTGAATAAACTAGTATGTCATCAATGAAGACGATAACAAACATATCTAAATAAGGTTTGAATACTCTGTTCATAAGGTCCATCAATATTGTAGGTGCATTAGGTAAACCGAACGACATGACCAAAAACTTATAATGACCATAACGGGTCCTGAATGATGTCTTGGGAATATTATACTCCCTTACTTTCAACTGATGGTAGCCAGATCTGAGGTCAATCTTATAAAAACAAGAAGTAACCTAAAGTTGATCGAATAAATCATCAATTCTTGGAAGAGGATAATTGTCCTTGATGGTAACCTTGTTCAACTGATGGTAATCTATGCACATCCTAAGGAAACCATCTTTCTTTCTCACAAACAAGACCGGAGGTCCCCCAAGGTAAGACACTTGGTCGAATAAAGACCTTATCTAGAAGATCTTTTAACTGCTCCTTAAGCTCTTTCATCTCTGCTGGTGCCATCCTATATGGCGGAATAGGGATAGGACGAGTATCTGGAAGAACATTTATACCGAAGTCTATTGATGTTTGCGTAATCAAGACACAACTTCCAATGCAAGTGTTTCCGATTGTACAATAGTAAGGTAACCCAACCAAGTGTTGGGGTCAACTCCCAAGGGAGTGGTTCTTGAAAATTAGTGGTTAAGCGGAAAAGTGCTAAAGCTAACCGTAGCTAAAGACTTTATCGAATGAAGACATGACAGATTAAAGGGTTTGACACGAGTCTCAATTATCAATAGGGTGTTTGTAAACAAGTAAAGAGCAAAATCAACAAAATAAAGAGAGATACGAATATGAAGATGGGATTATTGGGATGTGATAGGAATACGGGCTAAACTAGACTATTGGGTACATGCTTTTGGTAGTAAATTTGTTGAATATTTGTGACTAGGCTAGTCTATAATGGGGTAAATTTTCTCTGTTTCTCTCGAACACCGGGCTGCTGATTTAAGCACAGCTTCCGCCTTAGCCCACTCACTCTCTCAAGCTGAGTCTGTGGGAGAAGGACTAGGATTCACTATCTCGAGCTGAACCTCATGTCGACATAATCCCACCGGCCTTCAATATAGTAGTCTTAGTTTTACGATCTCTCTCTCGAGCAAGCCGAAAACACAAAGGTGAAATCGTATTTGCAACTACAATTTCATTAAGTTCCACCACAACTACTAAACGAAATCACATTTACACAACAAATAAACCATCAACAAGCAAGACCGAACAGATAATCTAACCCATATTGACAAAATCATACCCCAAGAATTGGAGTTTTAGCTAGACATCTAAAAGAGATAAAAAGTTATACCAATCCCAGTGTCCATCAATGGGTATGCAAGATTAAGTCTTAAAACAAGACAAGAGTGAAGAATCTACAAGACCCAAGTCCAATTTCTTGGAGTTGAAACCCTTTGAATCATCAAGTTCTTCAAGACCCTCTCCAAGCTTAGAAGTTCATCAAAAACCCTCTCCAAACTTAGAAAGAATATTGTCTCTCAAAATTGTATTCTAAACTTAATATAACTAAAACTAACTGCTAATAATAAAAACTAAACTAGTATTTATAGTTTTTAGAAAATGTGTTGTAAAGGAGCCATTCGGCAGAGTTAGTCAGGATTGCTGATACACTCGGCGATCCGCCCTTTGGTCTGCTTCATCGTCTTGCAGCTCTTTCCTTCAGCATCTTCGCGTCCTGGATCATTGGGTGACATAGTACTACTTCACGGAACTGCTCGGCGACATGCCGACTGCTCCTTTTCAGCACCAATTTGATACTTTCTTTCAGGGCTCAGAACACTAGAACAAAAGGTGATGATAAGACCTTTTGGCGACTCACCGAATGGGTTCGGCGATTCTCAGATCTTCATTTCTTCGTTCTTTCAGCTGCCTTTGTTCCATTTTGCTAAGTAGTGTCCATGCTTTCCTTGAAACCCCAAATACCTTAAACTTAAGGGTTTTCATCAAATATTGAGACAAAATATGCATTTGAGGACATTAATTCTATCAAAACATAGCCCTAAAATGAGTCCAATTTGTGGACTCATCAACACCGACAACTTAAAATTTTAGCTTGTCCTCAAACAAACTCAAGTTCAGCCATTCAAAAAGGGTGTCTCGAACAGTTCTACACAATACTGAATCATGAATGTACACAACAAGACTGAATTTACCTATGCAAATATCAAATGTGCAATCAAAGATTCAAGTTGTGACTCACCAATATAAAAAAATCCCATGCTCACAATACTTGCTTAAAACGCAAGTTCAAGCTCAACCAAGAGTGTTCAAATGCCCTCACACAATGAATGATTCCATATTCACACACAATGGTTTGCAATTTAAATCTTCAGAATCAAATGCAACGCTCACTCTCACAAGGAAGAACGCAATGCATGCTTTCACTCGTAGGTTTGCTCGTATTTTCCAATCAACATTTGTTGCGGATTACTCAAGATCAAAAAGGTCTTTTCAGGGTTTGTAATGGGGCTGAGTGTGAAGGTATGGTCGTTTAGGATCAGTGAATTTCATCCTCAGGAAATGTGGTGCTCATAACACTTCCTTTCCTATTCCTTCATCATTTTCTTTAGTGCTCATAAGTCATCCTATTATTCACTTTCCATGGATTGTTTGGAAACCCCATTTCTTTTGAACTTTATTCCACAACTTTCTTGTTCATTCTTTTTCTTTTTCTTCCTCTTTTCTCTCTTTTTTATATGGAGGGGTTCCGTTTTTCTCAAAGCCAATGGTAAGAGGGACTTTCTTGGACTTCATGATTTGCCTTCTATTTTCACCACACCCCCAACTTAGGCTTTTGTGCTAAGTTGGCTATTCAACTAACCACAACTGCATGAGGATTATGGGTATTGGATAAAGAAATGTCTAGTATTCATCATGTTTATTCCAAAGGAAGGTAAGGCTCAAGGGGTGTTCAAAAGAGGTTCACACATGCTCACAAGGTAGGCCACAAAGAGGTATCTGTCAAATTGGCTCACACTCTTTGTAGTTGCCTAAGATCATATCAAGAGATAGCCTTACTTTGTCGATCGGACCAACGGGAAAAATTCTAGGTGTATTCATGCATGGTTCACAGTAAGCTCATCACACAAGGCATCGACACTAAAGTCAAACAAGACTCCACACTTTTGCTAGAGTTCAACAGTCATCACAAGAGAATCAATTTGATACATGGCGACTTACAACGAGATGCAAAGAGTTCACATATTGTCTATGCAACTTCATTTTGCTTCATCGTAACAACACGTTTATGTTCGTTTGATTAAGAGCACTATTCAAGTCATCGATATTGATCGGAGCTGAGAATTAAATTTTGCGAAAGAACAGCCACATTCAACACACCATAGGTGGAAATTTTTTTCGGACGGGTCAAAATCATTTCGCAATTTAAAATAAAAGGAGCCACAAGTTCAAACATCTAGAAAAAAAGTAACCGAATAACACAGTAAAAGCTCACAACCCAAAATATATAACCAAAATAAATATGCACAAAGATAGGCCTTACCCCACCACAAACATTTGTCCTTAAATGCGAATGAAAATATCCAAAAGTAAGAGTAAGTAAGATAGTGAGGGAGGTAAAGAAAGGTCCTATCTACACAGTCGCTCCATTTGTCAAGGCCTCAGTTCCCGGTGTAGTTCTCTGAATATGGGCATCAGTGCCCGAAGTAACCTCAGAAGGAATAGCAGTGCCAGATAGACTAGGAGTTGTTGTGGACGTCTCAATCAGCGATGTCTGGGTCACCGACTGCACAACCGTCTCTACAAGATCTGGCAACTATATGAATATGCCCTCATCTCCTCATCGTGTGCTGCTATGAGCTCCTCGTCAGTCACTTAATCCGACACCTCATCTACTATCGCATCTCTATGTAAATCTCCAGTGGTGACCGAAATATCAGGAGCGTCCAAGTTGTCTGCCTTCCCTATTAATGTACTGAAGTTGGTATACTTTCGATAGTCTATGTCCTTCCTCAGATCTGCTACTTCAGCTTTCAAAACCGTTACCTCGAAGGATTCCCCTTGTCTGCTCTCGGAAGCTGTGAATCTCACAGTCAACGGTTCAACAGAACTCTTAAGAGGGGTGAGTGCAGCAAGTATGGCACCTTTTATCATCCCTGAAATGGATCTCTCAACTCGAGTTGCCCATGTATCAACTAATTGGGCAAAGCGCCCCATCTTTATGATCATGGCCTTAGTAATACTGATAGGTAGGGAGGAGGAGGAAGTATCAGGGGCCTGTGAAGAAGAGGAAGGAGCAGATGTACCTGAAGGACAAGAGGTCGGAGTAGGCGAATATGCCTCTGTAGGTAATGAGCCAACATCAACATCCAGAGAAATATCTGTCGGAACTGCTCTCCTCCCGTCATCCTCCTCTTTTATGAACTCAGCCTCAATATGCCAGATGTCAGTGGAGGATGAAGGGGTGACCTCAATATACCTCACAGTGTCCTGAGGTACTCCAGCACGCCGGCACAACTCAGTGATCATGACTGGGAATGGCAGAGAAGTCAGTCTCTGTTTGGCTCTCATGTCCATCTCCTGTGAAATCAGCAGTCCTAGGTCTATGCGCCTCCTGGACATGATAGAACCGAAACAAGTTGCCTTTGGATGGCGCAAAATGGACTCCTTCTGGGATGACATTATGGTGTTGCTGATAAAGCCAAACCAGAACCTGGCAGCAATGTTCATGTCCCTCTTCTCAATAGGAGCCCCTACCCTGATCCACCTTGAGGTGGTGTCAGAAATCAAAGGATCCAGCCAACCCTTTGGGTCATCTAGGGACTGAACAATAGGCAATCTTTCGTAAGGAAGTGCAGAATGCAGCGGTCTACTAAATACAATGTTTATATATTCGTTGTTGCAATCTACTTCCTTGCCTCTGACCATGACCGACTTTACTGGTCTAAATTCGTTTGCCTTATTTTTGCTCTTGGGCTCCAACTCCCCAAAAACTATGTAAAATTCCCTGACCCAGGAAGGAATGTAAGAGCCTCGGGGCCTTGTGAACTGCTCAAACTCATGGTAGCGGAGTGTGTCCATAACATCGGGATATTTGCCTTCTAGGCCCTCCATAGATAATAGCTTCTCCTCTAGGATGTTCCGTACTCCATCACCTTTCAATCTGTTCAGCAGTCTAGGTGGAGGAACGATGGGGAGTACATGGATCATTGGAGGTATCTGAGCTGGCACGGAGTCTATTTCAGAAAGGGTGGCAGCTGTGGGAACTCTGGTGGGCGAGCATTGTGATCTAGCCTGGTGTCTACTCCTTCGATGAGTCAAAGGCTCCTCGTCTTCTAGTTTAGAAAATTCCACATGGGTTTCAATAGCTACTCCTTCCCTAGGTATGTGCTTCTTCCTTTTGCCTTTATCTCCCGGTGGGAGTTCTTCTCCTTTCCACTTTGGAGGATTTGAACCCCCCCTCATTTATGGTTATGCCTTTTGCTTTATTCTAAGGTTGCGTGGTTAGATTTGTAAGTACCATATCTGCAAAAGATGGGAACAAATTAGGAGAAAATGAAACATAAGCACAAAAATTTATTGCGGACAGACTCGCCGATCTATTCAGCGAGTGGCCGAGCCTCTTTGGCGAGCTAAGTCGGGCTCGCCGAATGGATTGACTTAAAAATTATAGCAAGTCGGCCATAGGAAGGCCCTTTGGCGAATTGCCGACTACATTCGGCGAGCAAAGGTTTGTCCGCCAAAAGTTACAGGACCTTGAAAATGGGCTCGCTGAGTTTTACAGGACCTTCAGTCAAAGTGAGGGTCCAAACGGTGGTCTAAATCGGAAACGACGAACAGGTCGGCGATTCGCCGACTAACCATTTTACTCGCCAATATGTATTTTCCAAACACTTTCAGCATTTAAACATGCACCACTAACACAACATTATTTATAAAATAAAAAAAAGTATTTAAAACCTTGGGTTGCCTCCCAATAAGCGCCTTAGTTAACGTCGGGGAACGACATGAGTCCTTACTCAATCTCTATTAGTGGGGTTGGTGCTAGCGTTACTAGGTAACCCTAATAGTTCATTTGAGTAAAGAGGAGGCACTGCATAACTCATATGTGTCCTGATGAGCTGGATCGATCTAGAATGGGAACCAATCATTTGATTTAACACTTCAATATTCTCCTTCATCTCTTCCAGCATTCGATCTTGTTCGGTGATCTTTTGGAGAATGATTTGGAGTATGTCCTCGACACGATTGTTCTCCCTGTCTCTAGACTGTTTCTGCTCATAATGAGGTATGTAACTCCCTTGGCTCTTGCACTGGTTTTCCACCTTTGATATTTTGGTGGCCAACTTGTTCAACTAAGTTACCAGTGCGGTTCACTTGAAGTCCCTCTCGACTTCTTGACTCGTCTAAGCCGAGTTACTACCATTCCCTCAGCCATGCTTAGGATATCTACCTACATCAACAACTTCAAAGAAAAACAAAACTAAAAATAAAGTTAGTAAACTATGACTATTAAAAGAAAAATTCGTTTTAACCAAAAAAAATCACGTAACACTACTCCCCGGCAGTGGCACCATTTTGATGTTTGCGTAATCAAGACACAACTTCCAGTGCAAGTGTCTACGATCGTACAATAGTAAAGTAACCCAACTATTGGTTGGGGTCGAGTTGCAAGGGAGAAGTTCATGAAAATTAGTGGTTAAGCGTGAAAGTGCTAAAGCTAACCATAGCTAAAGACTTTATCGAATGAAGATATGACTAATTAAAGGGTTTGACATGAGTGTCAATTATCAATGCGGGGTTTGTAGACAAGCAAAGAGCAAAATCAACAAATATAAAGAGAGATATGAATATGGAGAAGGGAATCTTGTGATGTAATAGGAATACGGGATAAAGTAGACTATTGGGTACTTGTGTTTGATAGTAATCGTTGAATATTTGTGACGAGGCTAGACTATAGTAGGGGTAAATTTTCTCTCAGGCAACTTACCCCGAATCAACCTGGTATCTCTTGAACACCGGGTTTCCGCTTTAAGCGCAACCTCCGCCTTACCCCACTCACTCTTTCGACCTGAGTGTGTTGGAGAAGGACTAGGGTTCACTCTCTCGAGTTGAACCTCATGTCGACCCAACCCCACCGGCCATCAATTTAGTAGTCTAGTATTTACGACCTCTCTCTCTCGCAAGCCGAAAACACAAAGGTGAATTCATATTTTCTACTACAATTTAATTAAGTTCCACCACAACTACTAAACGAAATCACATTTAGACAACAAATAAACCATCAATAAGCAAGACCCAACAGATAATCTAACCCATATACGCAAAATCACACCCCAAGAATTGGGGTTTTAGCTAGACATGTAAAAGAGATAAAAAGTTATACCAATCTCAGTTTCCATCAATGGGTTTGCAAGATTAAAGTCTTAAAACAAGTCAAGAGTGAAGAATCCACAAGACCCAAGTTCATATTCTTGGAGTTGAAACCCTTTTAATCTTGATGTTCTTCAAAAAGCCTTTACAAACTTTGAGAGAGTATTGTCTCTCAAAATTATATTCTAAACTTAATATAAATAAAACTGACTTCGAAGAATAAAAACTGAACTAGTATTTATAGTTTTTCAGAAAATGTGTTGCGAAGGAGTCATGTGCAATAAGGCTTTCAACGACGAACTGCCCAACGTGCCCATTTTCAATCCACCTTCTCCAATTCAACCCCGCAACTCCTGAAAACAAATCAAAGCATGCACTAATGGAATTCAAACGAGACCCGTACCACCCATCACTCCGGGATACTCAGATTTTTTCCAGTTTTGCCAAATTTGGTCAATTGATGATATTTGCTCTTAAGAGTGGTATTACCCGCTCTATCATTGAGTAGTTTTCGTCATTTAGTACAAACAATGGCTACTCAAACTTCACCCAATCAATCTAAACAACACGTATCCACAACCCAATACAATTTTATTCATTTAAATGCACAAAAAATTATGGGCTTTTGACGATCCAAACAATACGGGTAAGATTTTCAAATTAAAATTGGCATTTAGGCATTCTAACTCTATCAGAGAGGCCCAGCACATAAATTTTTGAATGTAAACTCGGGATTTAGAAACCAACCTTACCTGCCGATTAAAACGCGATTAAAAAGCTAGGCGGCAAAGAAATCCTAGTTCTGAGCACCAATCAACAAATAAAATACTAATGGACTATTAAAATATTGAAAATACTACCTTGGTGTGAGTTTCTGAAGATTAAAAGCGAGGGAAAGTGAAGGATTTCAAATTCTAAGACTCCTGGCCAATATACACCGTACAGTTCGCGCCCATTCGGTGACCTAAGTCGCACTCGCTGATCCAGTCTGCGACACGCCGAGTGGTCACTTGGCTCGCTGAGTTTTACAGGACCTTCAGTCAAAGTGAGGGTCCAAACGGTGGTCTAAATCGGAAACGCCGAACAGGTTGGCGATTCGCCGACTAACCATTTTACTCGCCAATATGCATTTTCCAAACACTTTCAGCATTTAAACATGCAGCACTAACACAACATTATTTAGAAAATAAAAAAAATATTTAAAACCTTGGGTTGCCTCCCAATAAGCGCCTTAGTTAACGTTGGGGAACGACATGAGTCCTTACTCAATCTCCATTAGTGGTGTTGGTGCTAGTGTTACTAGGTAACCCTAATAGTTCATTTGAGTGAAGAGGAGGCACTGCATAACTCATATGTGTCTAGATGAGCTGGATCGATCTAGAAAGGGAGCCAATCATTTGATTTAACACTTCAATATTCTCCTTCATCTCTTCCAACATTCGATCTTGTTCAGTGATCTTTTAGACAATGATTTGGAGTGTGTCCTCGACAAGATTGTTCTCCCTGTCTCTAGACTGTTTCTGGTCATGAGGAGGTATGTAACTCCCTTGGCTCTTGCACTGGTTTCCAACCTTTGATCTTTTGGTGGCCTACTTGTTCAGCTAAGTTACCAGTGCGGTTAACTTGAAGTCCCTCTCGACTTCTTGACTCGTCTAAGCCGAGTTGCTACCATTCCCTCAACCATGCTTAGGATATCTACCTACATCAACAACTTCAAAGAAAAACAAAACTAAAAATAAAGTTGACTATTAAAAGAAAAATTCGTCTTAACCAAAAAAAATCACGTAACACTACTCCCCGGCAGTGGCACCATTTTGATGTTTGCGTAATCAAGACACAACTTCCAATGCAAGTGTCTACGATCGTACAATAGTAAAGTAACCCAACTGTTGGTTGGGGTCGAGTCGCAAGGGAGAAGTTCATGAAAATTAGTGGTTAAGCGCGAAAGTGCTAAAGCTAACCATTGCTAAAGACTTTAGCGAATGCAGATATGACTAATTAAAGGGTTTGAAATGAGTGTCAATTATCAATGCGGGGTTTGTAAACAAGTAAAGAGCAAAATCAACAAATATAAAGAGAGATACGAATATGGGGACGGGATTCTTGTAATGTGATAGGAATATGGGATAAACTTGACTATTGGGTACATGTGTTTGATAGTAATCGTTGAATATTTGTGACGAGGTTGGACTATAGTAGGGGTAAATTTTCTCTCAAGCAACTTACCCCGAATCAACCTGGTTTCTCTTGAACACCGGGTTTCCGCTTTAAGCATAACCTCCGCCTTACCCCACTCACTCTTTCGACCTAAGTGTTTTGGAGAAGGACTAGGGTTCACTCTCTCGAGTTGAACCTCATGTCGACCCAATCCCACCGGCCATCAATTTAGTAGTCTAGTATTTACGACCTCTCTCTCGAGCAATACGAAAACACAAATGTGAATTCATGCTTGCTACTACAATTTCATCAAGTTCCACCACAACTACTGAATGGAACCACATTTAGACAACAAATAAACCATCAATAAGCAAGACCCAACATATAATCTAACCCATATTCGCAAAATCACACCCCAAGAATTGGAGTTTTAGCTAGACATGTAAAAGAGATAAAAGGTTATACCAATCTCAGTTTCCATCAATGGGTTTGCAAAATTAAGTCATAAAACAAGTCAAGAGTGAAGAATCCACAAGACCCAAGTCCATAATCTTGGAGTTGAAACCCTTTGAATCTTGAAGTTCTTCAAAAACCCTCTCCAAACTTAGAGAGAATATTGTCTCTCAAAATTATATTGTAAACTTAATATAACTAAAACTGACTTCGAAGAATAAAAACTGAACTAGTATTTATAGTTTTCAGAAAATGTGCTGCGAAGGAGCCATGTGCAATAAGGGTTTTAGGGCCGAACTGCACAACGTGCCCATTTTCAATCCACCTTCTCGAATTCAACCCCACAACCCCCGAAAACAAATCAAAGCATGCACTAATGGAATTCAAACGAGACCCGTACTACCCATCACTCCGGGATACTCAAATTTTTCCCAGTTTTGCCAAATTTGGTCAATTGATGATATTTGCTTATAAGAGTGGTATTACCCGCTCTATCATTGAGCAATTTTAGTCATTTAGTACAAACAATGGTTACTCAAACTTCACCCAATCAATCTAAACAACACGTACCCACAACCCAATACAATTTTATTCATTTAAATGCACAAAAATTATGGGTTTTTGACGATCCAAACAATACGGGTAAGATTTTCAAATTTAAATTGGCATTTAAGCATTCTAACTCTATCAGAGAAGCCCAGCACATAAATTTTTGAATGTAAACTCGGGATTCAGAAAACAACCTTATATGCCGATTAAAACGCGATTAAAAAGCTAGGCGGCAAAGAAATCCTAGTTCCGAGCACCAATCAACAAATAAAATACTAATGGATTATAAAAATATTGAAGATACTACACTGGTGTGAGTTTGTGAAGATTAAAAGCGAGCGAAAGTGAAGGATTTCAAATTCTAAGACTCCTGGCCAATATACATCGTAAAGTTCGCGCCCATTCGATGATATTAGTCGCACTCGCTGATCCACTCAGCGACACGCCGAGTGGTCACTTGGCTCGCTAAGTTTTATCGGACCTTCAGTCAAAGTGAGGGTCCAAACGGTGGTTTAAATCGGAAACGCCGAACAGGTCGGCGATTCGCCGACAAACCATTTTACTCGCCAATATGCATTTTCCAAACACTTTCAGCATTTAAACATGCAGCACTAACACATTATTATTTATAAAATAAAAAAAAGTATTTAAAACCTTGGGTTGCCTCCCAATAAGCGCCTTAGTTAACGTCGGGGAACGACATGAGTCCTTACTCAATCTCCTTTAGTGGGGTTGGTGCTAGTGTTACTAGGTAACCCTAATAGTTCAATCGGAAACGCCGAACAGGTCGGCGATTCGCCGACAAACCATTTTACTCGCCAATATGCATTTTCCAAACACTTTTCAGCATTTAAACATGCAGCACTAACACATTATTATTTATAAAATAAAAAAAGTATTTAAAACCTTGGGTTGCCTCCCAATAAGCGCCTTAGTTAACGTCGGGGAACGACATGAGTCCTTACTCAATCTCCTTTAGTGGGGTTGGTGCTAGTGTTACTAGGTAACCCTAATAGTTCATTTGAGTGAAGAGGAGGCACTGCCTAACTCATATGTGTCCTAATGAGCTGGATCTATCTAGAAAGAGAGCCAATCATTTGATTTAACACTTCAATATTCTCCTACATCTCTTCCAGCATTAGATCTTGTTCGGTGATCTTTTGGAGAATGATTTGGAGTGTGTCCTCGACACGATTGTTCTCCCTGTCTCTAGACTGTTTCTGCTCATGAGGAGGTATGTAACTCCCTTGGTTCTTGCACTCGTTTTCCACCTTTGATATTTTGGTGGCCAACTTGTTCAGCTAAGTTACCAGTGCGGTTAACTTGAAGTCCATCTCGACTTCTTGACTCGTCTAAGCCGAGTTGCTACCATTCCTTCATCCATGATTAGGATATCTACCTACATCAACAACTTCAAAGAAAAACAAAACTAAAAATAAAGTTAGTAAATTATGACTATTAAAAGAAAAATTCGT
The DNA here is from genome assembly GCF_000226075.1 of Solanum tuberosum. NCBI lineage: Eukaryota > Viridiplantae > Streptophyta > Magnoliopsida > Solanales > Solanaceae > Solanum > Solanum tuberosum. Next base: position 543,286 of record NW_006238998.1, on the reverse strand, counting down.
CTTAACCAAAAAAAATCTCGTAACACTACTCCCCGGCATTGGCACCATTTTGATGTTTGCGTAATCAAGACACAACTTCCAATGCAAGTGTCTACGATCGTACAATAGTAAAGTAACCCAACTATTGGTTGGGGTCGAGTCGCAAGGGAGAAGTTCATGAAAATTAGTGCTTAAGCTCAAAAGTGCTAAAGCTAACCATAGCTAAAGACTTTATCGAATGAAGAGATGACTAATTAAAGGGTTTGACATGAGTGTCAATTATCAATGCGGGGTTTGTAAACAAGTAAAGAGCAAAATCAACAAATATAAAGAGAGATACAAATATGGAGACGGGATTCTTGTGATGTGATAGGAATACGAGATAAACTAGACTATTGGGTACATATGTTTGATAGTAATAGCTGAATTTTTGTGACGAGGCTAGACTATAGTAGAGGTAAATTTTCTCTCAAGCAACTTACCCCGAATCAACCTGGTTTCTCTTGAACACCGGGTTTCCGCTTTAAGCCTAACCTCCGCCTTACCCCACTCACTCTTTCGACCTGAGTGTGTTGGAGAAGGAATAGGGTTCACTCTCTCGAGTTGAACCTCATGTCGACCCAATCCCACCGGCCATCAATTTAGTAGTCTAGTATTTACGACCTCTCTCTCGAGCAAGCCGAAAACACAAAGGTGAATTCATATTTGCTACTACAATTTAATTAAGTTCCACCACAACTACTAAACGAAATAACATTTAGAAAACAAATAAACCATCAATAAGCAAGACCCAACAGATAATCTAACCCATATTCGCAAAATCACACCCCAAGAATTGGGGTTTTAGCTAGACTTGTAAAAGAGATAAAAAGTTATACCAATCTCAGTTTCCATCAATGGGTTTGCAAGATTAAGTCTTAAAACAAGTCAAGAGTGAAGAATCCACAAGACCCAAGTCCATAATCTTGGAGTTGAAACCCTTTGAATCTTGAAGTTCTTCAAAAACCCTTTCCAAACTTAGAGAGAATATTGTCTCTCAAAATTATATTCTAAACTTAATATAACTAAAACTGAGTTCGAAGAATAAAAACTGAACTAGTATTTATAGTTTTCAGAAAATGTGCTGCGAAGGAGTCATTCGGCGAAGTAAGTCGGGATCTTCGATACACTCGGCGTTCCGCCCTTTTGTCTGCTTAATCGCCTTTCAGCTCTTTCCTTCAGCATCTTTGTGTCCTAGATCATTGGGTGACATAGTAATGCTTCGCAAAACTGCTCGGCGACACGCTGACTGTTCGTTTTCATCACAGATTTGATCCTTTCTTTCAGGGCTCAACACACAAGGACAAAACGCGAGGATAAGATATTTTGGTGACTCAGCGAATGGGTTTGGCGATTCTCCGATCTTCATTTCTTCTTTCTTTCAGCTACCTTTGTTCCTTTTTGCTAAGTAGTGCCCATGCCTTCCTTCAAACTCCAAATACCTGAAACTTAAGGGTTTTCATCAGATATTGAGACAAAATATGCATTTGAGGTCATTAATTCTATCAAAATATTGCCCTAAATGAGTCCAATTAGTGGACTCATCATCTATATCTCTCTTAGGAGGGACTCCGGGTAGATCATCAGGAAAGACTTCTCGGAACTCTTTTTCTACTAAAACTGACTAAATATGAGGTATCTCAACACTAGAGTCATTAAATCGGACTAGGTGATAGACACACCCCTTGGAAACTAACTTTCTCGCCTTAAGGTACGAAATAAAACGATCCTTAGGCACTGTTGAACTACTCTTCAACTCTATAACTGGTTCACTAGAAATTGGAACTTGACAACTCGAGTTCTACAATCTATTGATGCATAACAGCCATAAAACCAGTCCTTACCTAGAATGACATCAAAATCTACCATGTCTAACTCAACTAAATTAGCCATGGTACTCTTGTGAATGACGGAAATGGAACAATCACGATAGACTCTTTCTGCTAGAATAGACTCACCATCAGGTGTAGAAACACTGAAGGCTCAAGAAGTTGCTCAGGAAGAACATCAAAATTGAAAGCTTGGATCATACCAGTGACAACATCTAGTGAATCCTCTTGCTCTTGGTGACTAGCGATAGCATAAAGACGGTTTCCATCTACGCCTACCCTTGAAGTAGCTCTATCTGGTGGAGAAACTGAAGAAGACTGGGCTTTATTTCCCCTATTACCATTACTCTGTCTGCTCTAAGGACACTCTCTCATAAAATGACCGTTCTGGCCACACCTGAAGCAACTAGTGGAGCCATCACGACACACCCCTGAGTGGCTCCTACCATTCTTAGCACATGAAGGAGTCTTATTACCCGCTTGTGCCTTAGTACCTTGCGAATGCACACGTATAGCTCTAGAGTACTCATAATTCTGATTATTGTATTCACATTTGTTCCTTGGTGCAGGTGCACTAGCAGATTATGGAGCCAGTCCTTTCTGCTTATGTTTGAAAGAAGATTGGTTCACATTACTCTTTTGCTTCCCGGATTCATTCCCTGATGTCTTAGTTCCCTTATTCTCAAACTCTCCTCTATCCTTCAGTTGGTCCTTCTCAACTTGTTGCACATGGATCATCAACCTTGCTATGCCCATGTAACCTATTAGCATGGTTGCCTTACTTTCCTTACTTGACAGCTTGGATCATACCAGTGACAACATCTAGTGAATCCTCTTGCTCTTGGTGACTAGCGATAGCATAAAGACGGTTTCCATCTACGCCTACCCTTGAAGTAGCTCTATCTGGTGGAGAAACTGAAGAAGACTGGGCTTTATTTCCCCTATTACCATTACTCTGTCTGCTCTAAGGACACTCTCTCATAAAATGACCGTTCTGGCCACACCTGAAGCAACTAGTGGAGCCATCACGACACACCCCTGAGTGGCTCCTACCATTCTTAGCACATGAAGGAGTCTTATTACCCGCTTGTGCCTTAGTACCTTGCGAATGCACACGTATAGCTCTAGAGTACTCATAATTCTGATTATTGTATTCACATTTGTTCCTTGGTGCAGGTGCACTAGCAGATTATGGAGCCAGTCCTTTCTGCTTATGTTTGAAAGAAGATTGGTTCACATTACTCTTTTGCTTCCCGGATTCATTCCCTGATGTCTTAGTTCCCTTATTCTCAAACTCTCCTCTATCCTTCAGTTGGTCCTTCTCAACTTGTTGCACATGGATCATCAACCTTGCTATATCCATGTCACTTATAAGCATGGCTACCTTACCTTCCTTACTTGACAGACAAGACAACCCAGTAACAAATAAACCCATTCTACTCCTCATGTCACCAACCACGTCTTTGTTTCTCTTAGCTCACGAGGAAAGAAATTCCTCATGAAGGCAACCTTAAACAAAGCCCAGCTCACAATCGGTTACCCGTAAGCACGACTAGAAAGAAACTTTATAGAGATTAACTCTATCGCATGAAATAAATATGAAAAAAAGTGAGATATTTCCAAAATGTTGCAGCCTCTTAATTATAGATGTGGCACGTTTCACACCAATAACTAGGAATATACAAACACATCTTCATAAGCTCCCTAGGACTCTTGAACTTTGTGCTCTAATACCATGTTTGTCACGCCCCGAGCCTACACCCCGGACGTGGCTGGCACTCGAGAACCTTTGCTGGCCAGAAGTGAACCCTTGGCATGGCTTACTTGCTCAGCGGAAGACTTAAACACAAGAAGTATTACTCATGCAATAACTTTAAGAAATAAAAATCTTAGCCAAAATGGCAACCAAAGTCTTAAACGTATATGACTGAAATTAATAAGACTGGAGAACTAAAACTATATGTCTATGAAGCTTCTAAAACAAGAGGGATGTCGGGACAGGACCCTCGATCATCCAAACAATTGAAAACTAGAAAGCAACTGATAAAAAGAGTCCTCTAGAATGCAAGGAGGCTCACCAACTGACTCTGAGTGCTGCACCTGATCAACGAGGCGCTGTATACTAATCCTAGTTACTTGTGTCTGCATCATAAGACGATGCAAGCCAATTGGCATCAGTACATTGAATGTGCGAGTATGCGAGTTAGAATGCTAAACACAACTTAAGATTGAAAGAAATCAAAATGAACACTTACCTTTGCTCTTCTCAACTCATGAATAACTCAACTCAATCTAAAGCAATAAAACACATCCAATATATATGAAAAGCTTTATAAACAGTGGAAAGCAACTTAGTTCGTTAAAGAAATGCTATAATAAACTCAACTTTATTTATATAATAAAGTAATATAGTTTCTGTGGCAGATTCTCTAACCGACAACCACTACTATGAGCCTAAGTGGTGATACAACGTCTTGCCCACGATGCCAGAACTGTCCTATACTTTGCCGTCATATTGACCGCTTAACTTAGTGGATCCACTAGTCTATGCTAAAATCACCTTAAGGAGTCATCTAAAAAGTATGATCCTTTACTACCCATGATGGCTACATGGTTTATGGAGACTTGAGTTAAATGAACTCGCATCCCCATATCGGCGCTCAATACTACTCCCAAAATATACTTAGCTCATATGTTTTAAAAACAAACTTCTTTCTTTTGTTTGATATAATTACTAAAACCTTAGCTTAAAATCTCTCTTGGAATCGATGTTCCCTTTTCTTGCTCAATTGTGAAAGCATTTATAAACTCTTTGGGAATACTTAGTTCCCTTATAGTTTTTTTAGAAAGGAACTCAATTCTTTACTCTTTGCTTAACTTGAAACTTAAGTCTTAAAACAAATTTAAAACGTTTGTTAAAGACTTTGGAAAAACTTTAGGAACTTCTCTTAACTTACTTCTTAACTTTTGGTCTTGACTCTTAACTTCCTGACTTTGATTCTAACATTCGTTGAGTTGGATTATGGATTCAAGGTTCATGATCTCATGTTTATGGATGATTTTATGATGTTTAGATGTACCTTAGTGTGTTGGAATCAACGAAGAAACATAGGTATATTGCTATGGAACACATATGACAAGGTGGGGAAGAAATGGGGAGAACTAGCGTCCCTGGCGCTCTGAGAGGCACGGGGCGCCAGACCTCAAAGTTCAGAGAGCTTGCTGGGGCTCTACGGATGGCGCGGCACGCCATAGCCCAAAGTTCAGAGGAACTTTTGTGGCACTCTTGGAGGCGCGGTGCCCCAGCTCCCTCCCCAGAAAACTCCAAACTTTATTCTTCGTTTTTCAACTCTAAAACCTCTAATTTCACTTGGTTCTTTCCCCAAACACCTCAAATCGCTTATACCTCAATACATGATAGATTCAACCAGAAATTACACCCAAAAACATGAATCAAATCGCAAGAAACTCCAACAATACAACCCACAAGAAATTCAATTAAACTTTCAACAATGTTCATCAAGAACTCAATTTCTAAACTTTCAAAGACTTAAATTCGCTAAATTGAATCATGGTTGGCGCGTGGGTGAACTACCCAATGTTATATGATCTCACATACCTTTTAGGGATCACCCCCGATGAAATCCACATGCTAAACTCGACGATCTTGACGAATCTTGCTTCCTCTTCTCCTTTCTACTCTATTCTCCTTTCTCCAAGCCCTAGCGTGAAATTCACTTTTCTAAAACTGACTAAAATCTGAATTTACCCCAATTAAACTCCTAAAAATGAATTAGAATAATTAGGTAAGGAAAAGACTAAATTACCCTTCCAAAATCTGGATTAGACTTTCCTTAATCCAACAGCCCAACTTCCAAAAGGCATAACTTACTCATACAAACTCGGAATCGCGTAAAATCGGCGGTGTTGGAAAGATAATTCCAAGAGCATACCAACCATATCTGGAAGTACACCTATATAATCCTGATCTAGGAGTTATGGCCGTTTGAAGTTGACCAAAACTCAACTTTTCCAAAAATGAGTATTTCCAATTATTAGCTTCTTCCTAGTTATTTCAAATTGCGAGATGTTACATTTTCAATGTAATATTTATTAGAAATATTATTGATGAGTCAATTTTTTATTGAATCTATTCAAAAATAGTATTTTGGGATGTGTAACATCTCATACTTCAAAAAGTCAACTAGAAGTTCCTACAAGTAAAACTTCAATTTTTAAGTTTCTGGTCAACTTAAAACTACCATAACTTTTAGCACAAAATGAATTAGGTGGCCCATGGGGCACCAAATTAAAGTTCTTTGAGTCCTCTGTCCAACACCATGAAGTTTGCTAAAAATCCCAGTGCGGATGAAGGATTTATACCCATTTAAGTGCAACCTCTCTAGATAGGGCCTTTTCATCCATCTTAATGAGGGGTATTTTGGTTATTTTTTTACCCCAGCCTAACACATTGTACCCATCTAAGTTAAGGGGTCTAATCATATCATGTAAATTTTCATTCATTCTAAAACGTTTGGAAGGTTAGTGCAAAGTTCAAGAGGAGGAAAGAGGAGGTTTCAAGAAGTTCTTCAAGAATTTGGAGAAATTGCCAAGAGCTTAGTTCTTTCGCGGTATGTAAGCTTCCATAGTGATGAGTTTGTTAACCCTCACGCCAATCATGAGTTTCCATTATGAATTCATCCATGAAATTGTGTTTATTGAGATTCTTGATGATGTTCTTGAAGTTTTGTGCTTCATTCTTTAACTACAAAGTCTTGTTGAGTCCTTGCGGTGAGGGTCTTGCCAATGAGTGTTGTTCTTGATGGATTTGTGTGAGTTTTCGATAAATTTTGTTGGATTAGTTAATCTAATCTAGTTTGGGAGGAAATCATTCGATTCTTGCAGAGTTAGGATATGAATTGAGAAGAAATATTCATCAGATTTTTTAGTTAAGGACCAGGGGCGGTGCGCCACCCATAGTGCCAGGACTCTTCCTTTGTCATTTTGGCTAGGGGTGACGCACCAGCAGTGTGCCAAGGCATGACTTTAGTAGTTCAGGTTATGGGGTTACGTGCCACCAGTGCACAAATATTGTCTAGGTTTTTTTTCTTCTGTCGTTCATTCCGTGTGAGTTCCCTTGAATCGTACATATGTTCTCTTCGTGGTTTCAACACTTAATATCATCATTAATCTTGAGAGATCATGCATTTCCTAAACACATCTCTTAATTTACATTTAAATTAAAGTAACGTTTAGAGTAAAATTCGAGAAAGTCATTTTTAGTCATTTTGAAAAGTGTTTTGTAATAATTTATAAATTGTTTTGAGACTTGAGGAAATGAGTATGATAATGAGAAGAGCTGAGTTTAATATTTCAAATGAATATAAGGAAACTAAGTATTCCCAAGCGTAAACACTTTTACATTTAAAACAAGAGGAAACATTGATTTCTGAACGAGTTTATGAGAAGTTTTGAGTATTATCTCTTAACAAAGAGAATCTTTTGAGTAATAATCTCAAGATGAGGATGAGTTATGCTTTTCAAAATTGAGCATGAGTTATATATATTATTGGGAGTACTATTGAGCACCAATATAGGGATGAGTTCAGACAACTCACATTCCTTATAAAACATTTAGTCAACATGGGTAAAAGATCATACATTTTAGATGATTCCTAATTGGTTTTAAGCATATCTTAGTGGATCCAATTAATTAAAGAATTCTATACCCCGACAAGGTATAGGACAGTTCTGGTAGCGTGGGGGAGATGTTGTATCATCACGTAGCTTATAGTGAGGGTTGTCGTTTAGACAATTTCTCAAATAAGAGTAAAAGTTTATTATTGTATTTTTATACATTTTGGGTTCTTGTCTACTGTTTACCAATCTTTATATACATTGAATCTTATTATCATCACTTTCATATTGAGTTGAATTGAGTTGAGTTGAGGCGAAGTGAGTATGTCTTCCTTTCCATCAGTTCAAGCTATATGTTATATATGTGTCAGTTTTCACTTTGCATGCTCGTACATTCAATATACTAATGTCATTCGACATGCATCTCTTTATTATGCAGCTAGATGTGTTTAGGTTCATCAACAAGCGCTCTGTTGATACCACTTACAGTTCAAATTAGTTTTGGTAAGCCTCTATGCTTCTGGAGGGTTCCCATTTACTTTTCAGTTTGTTAGTATGTGGTTGGTTTTTCCTGACTTACATAATCATATTAAGAGGCTTCATAGGTAGTAGTATTTCGAGAAGTCTTTTCCAGTTCCATTGTTAATGTTTTAAGACTTGAGTTGCTTTCTTATGGTTAGTTGAATATTTTAAACATTCTGAGTTATCTATTTTGAGACAGTTTAGTTAATCATTGCATTTGAGTTCTGATATTGTTGAGTAAGTCTTGGACTGATTATTGAGCCAAGACAAGAGATTGCTTGGTGATCTGCGATGGTTGTTAAGTGCCGGCAACGTCTAGGATGTAGGCTCAGGGTGTGACAGGTTGTCTTTGAAAGAGCCTTCTTAGGGCGCTTCTTTCCCAGCGAGCTGAGGGAAGCAAAGCTAAGAGAATTTCTGAATCTTAAACAGGAGTCCATGAGTGTACACGAGTACAACCTCAAGTTCACTCAACTATCATGTTATGCTACGGAGATGTTGGTGGATATGAGAAGCAGGATTAGACTGTTTGTGTCTGGGTTTTCCCGGTAGTCATGTAAGGAAGGTAAGGCGGCTATGTTGATAGGAGACATAGACATACATTCCTAAAAACTGCTAAAACCAACTGAAAGAAAAATCGACGGACGACGTCGGTCCAAAAAGAGACGTTATTTGCCACACTTTCTGTCACATTTTTTTATAAAAATATTTATTTTTTAGTTATTTTAGAAAAAGGAAGGACGACATATTTTAGTCTATCGCTTTATTTCATGGATTATTTTGCAAAATATATATAGAATTAATAATTATTTATTTAATTTATATAGAGACGTCGTCCGTCTCTTTTTTATTAAAAATAATTATTTATCAATTAAAGAATAACCACATTGTCGGTCGCTTTTAATTTATTTTATTATATTCATTTTCTTAAAGCGATAGACGACATCTCTTAGTCTGTCACTTTTTGATCAAAATATCTGGTCAAACACTTTTTAAAAAGCGACAAACAATGATGTTTAGTCCGTTCCTTTTTAGTCAAAATATTGGTCTAACATATTTAAAAAGCGATAGACAAAGAGACATTGTCGCCCGATGTTCTTAAATATTTCGAAGACCAGACGGGATTTTTGTAATTTTTCTTTTTCCATTATTCTCTCTCTTCTTCCCATCTCCTAATTTCCTTGCGGTACAACCCATCGCTGCCCCGTCCACTACCCATCAAGTTGTCCTGTCTGTCCCGTCGATGTGTCGTCGCTACCTACTCCTCTCTCTTCATTCTTTCCTTCTACTTTAATGTTAGGGTTTAAGTCATCAAAAATATTACTTTGAGCTATATTTGATTTTTTTAGTTATTTAATTGTAAGTAGTTGATTAAATGTGTTTACTGATTGTTAGTTTGAAAGATTGATTATTAGTTAGTAAGTGAATTTAGATTTTAATTTTAGGACTAGTTTAAATTACGATATTTTAGGTTTAGTTTAAATTTTTAATCTAAGGACTAGTTTGAATTAGAAATTTTGGGACTAGTTTAAATTAGGGTATTTAAGGACTTGTTTGAATTTGGGTATTTATTGAGTTAGCTTAAATTTAGAGATTTTAGGACTAGTTTGAATTTTAGATTTTAGGACTAGTTTTAATTAGGGTATTTAAGGACTTGTTTGAATTTGGGTATTTATTGAGTTAGCTTAAATTTAGAGATTTTAGGACTAGTTTGAATTTGAGGCTTTAGGACTAGTTTGAATTATGGTATTTAAGGATTTGTTTGAATTTGGATATTTCTTAAGATTAGTTTGATTTTGAAATTTTAGGACTAGTTTGAGTTTGGGATTTTAGGACTAGTTTGAATTTTAGATTTTAGGACTAGTTTTAATTAGGGTATTTAAGGACTTGTTTGATTTTGGTACTTTAGGACTAGTTTTAATTTGAGATTTTAAGACTAGTTTGACTTTGACATTTTAGGACTAGTTTGAATTTTCGATTTTAGGACTAGTCTGAATTAGGAGTTTATATTGAAGTGTTAATTTAAAGTTAGAAGTTAGTAACTGACGTGTTAATTTGAAGTTAGAAGTTAGTAACTGAAGTGTTTTAGCACTAGTTTGAATTAGGAGTTGGGAGTTGATGAAGTGATTTTGAAGTTAGAGAAGTTAGATATGAACTTGAATTACAACTTAATTAGAACTTAAAATTAATTATAACTTGAACTTAAATATGAATATGAACTTGAAATCTTGTTGACCTTAACTAATCAGAAGTTAATTTTGAACTTCATTAGAACTTGGATTTAATTTGAACTTAATTAGAACTTTGAAGTATTTGAAATCTTATTGATCTTAATTAATTAGAACTTATATTAATTACAACTTTATTGAACTTATTTAGTTTATAATAACTTGAAAAGTTAATTAGGAATATAAACTTAATTTTGAACTTAATTAGTATTCATTAATTAATTAAGCTTTAACTTTGTAGATCTTGAAATGTAGTATTTATATTGACAATATGAATTATTTTAATGTAGTTAAATTATTATTAAGTTTAATTTATAATTGAATATCTATATTTTTATAGATGGATAATTGTTTGTGGATGTGTAATATGCATCATGAAATTGGTGGTGGTTTGAAACCCGAGTTTATTGACAGTGTTAGATGTTATATTGAACATACAATGACACTTGATATTTTCAAGAATAATAGATTGGTTAGGTGTCCTTGTAGTGCATGTAGGTGCTTATATTTTTATGAACAAGATACAGTCATGGTTCATTTGTATTGTAATGGATTTAATCCTAGATATTTTGTATGGCTTGATCATGAAGAAAGAGATGAATTGAATGGTATGTTTTATAATTCTATGCCCGTGAATGAATATAATATGCTTGCACCACATGGCCAAATTAGGGTTGAACATGATGATAGGGTTGAAGATGATAGGGTTCCTTACATGATCAATGATGCTTTCAAGGTGGGACGGAACCTGAACAATATTTTGATAAAGCTCCTAATGAAGAAGCAAGACGCTTCTACAATCAATTAGAAGAGTATAGTCGTCCACTATATGAAGGGAGTCCACTTTCTACATTTTCAGTTGTGGTTAGATTAATGAATATAAATAAGATTGGAAGGTACCTAATATAGCTATGGAATCAATGGTTGATCCTTTGGGTGAGCTAGTTAATCCAGAGTTTAACATACCTAAGAACTTCTATCAGGCAAAGCATTTGGTTTTCGAGTTAGGACTAACGTATGGTAGAATTCATTGTTGTGTTAATGGTTCCATGTTGTTTTACAAGACTGATAGTTTTGTGTACATGCTCGTTATAATAGGACTCCTACTAAAAATATGGTCCCAGTTAAAGGGATGCATTATTTACCTCTTATTCCTAGGTTAAAGAGGTTGCATGCATCGATAAGGTCTGCCCCACATATAAGATGGTATCGTGAATATAGAAGGTTATCGGGTGGCTTGTCTCATCCATATGATGGTGAAGCATGGAAGCATTTTGATAACGTATATCCTGATTTTGCTACTGAACCAATAAATGTTAGATTGGGGTTGTGTGCAGATGGCTTCACACCATTCTCTATTGTTGCTTCACCTAATTCTTTTGAGTTAAGGCCGTTAATGGAGATGCAATAGATGAAAATCCCTCAACAAACCTCCAGTAGTAACCGGCCAAACCCAAAAAGCTTCGGATGTCGGAAGGACTCAAAGGTCTAGGCCAGCTTTTGACCGCATCGGTTTTCTTTGGATCAACTTTTATACCCTCACTAGAAACAATGTGACCAAGGAAAGCAACCGATCTTATGCAAAACTCGCACTTGCTAAACTTAACATAGAGTTGGTGATCTTTGAGGACTTGCAATACCATCCTCAAATGATTCATGTGATCATCCTCACTTTTAGAGTATATCAAGATGTCATCAATAAAGACAATAACAAATGAATCCAGATAATTTCTAAACACACGATTCATAACGTCTATGAAAGCTACTGGGGAATTTGTAAGACCAAAAGACATCACTAAGAACTCAAAATGATCATATCTTGTTCGAAAGGTTGTTTTCGGAACATCAACACCTCTCACCCTAAGTTGGTGATAATCCGACCTCAAATCAATTTTTGAAAAGTAACTCGCTCCTTGAAGTTGATCAAATAAGTCATCAATCCTAGGGAGTGGATACTTGTTCTTAATGGTCACCTTATTTAATTGTCGGTAATCAATACACATACGAAGAGATCCATCCTTCTTCTTCACAAATAACACCGGTGCACCCCAAGGAGATATTAGGCTGGATGAAGCCCTTATCCAACAAATCTTTGAGTTGAGCTTTTAATTCCTTCAACTCCGTCGGGGCCATCCGGTAAGGAGGGATTGAAATGGGTTATGCATCCGGCAATAAATCTATGCCGAAATCTATTTCCCGTTCGGGAGGAATCCCGGGTAAGTCATCGGGAAAGACTTCTGGAAAATCCTTCACTACGGGGACCGACTCCAAAGGAGGAATCTCGGACTCAAGATCCTTCACCCTCACAATATGATAGAGACAACCCTTAAATATCAACTTACAAGCTTTTAGACATGAAATGATCTTTCCCTTA
>NW_006238998.1:530079-530518 GCF_000226075.1 Solanum tuberosum | reverse complement strand
AAAGTGACTCTATTGGGCAATGATATGGGACAACCCCTATAGACTCTTTTAGCAACTATGGAATCACCCACCGGGGTAGAAACCAAAAATGGTTCATCTATGACATCGGGAAGCATATTAAACTTCATAGCCACTAAAGGGGTTACAAAAGACAAAGTGGCACCCGGATCCAACAATTGCATAAACATTTATTGAAAATACTTGTAACATACCGGTCACAACATCCGGAGAGCTCTCTTGATCACCTCGGGATTGGAGAGCATAAAAGCGATTCTTCTTAGGAGCATCGGGATTTGGGCCACTTGCTTGTGCGTGAGCACTTTCCCTTCCTTGAGCCTTTAGCATTGGGCAATCCCTCCTAATGTGGCCGCTCTTACCACAACCATAGCAATTACCCGTGCCAAATAGGCACTTGCCTTCATGTTTTCGGCCACACTTT
>NW_006238998.1:529523-529846 GCF_000226075.1 Solanum tuberosum | reverse complement strand
TGGATACCCCCATAAAAAATTTGTTCATTGTAGCTCTAGAGTCCGACACCAAAGTAGGAGCATGCTTGGACAATTGAGTGAACTTGAGGCCATACTCCTTCACACTCATAACCCCTTGACGGAGGTTGATGAATTCTTGCATTCTCCTCTCCCTTAGTTCCAAGGGGAAAAACCTAACAATAAAAGTCGTCTTGAATGTAGGCCAACTTATCGGACCCTCTCTAATAGGTCTCCCCTCCTTCCATTGTTCATACCACACTTGTGCCACATCTTTAAGTTGATAGGCGGTTAACTCCGCCTTTTCTTGAGAAGACACACCCATA
>NW_006238998.1:464348-527294 GCF_000226075.1 Solanum tuberosum | reverse complement strand
CGTCTTGAATGTAGCCCAACTTATCGGACCCTCTCTAATAGGTCTCCCCTCCTTCCATTGTTCATACCACACTTGTGCCACATGTTTGAGTTGATAGGCAGCTAACTCCGCATTTTCTTGAGAAGACACACCCATAGCGTCTAGAACCTTAAACACTTCATCAATGAACCGTTGTGGATCTTCTTCCACTTTGGAGCCAACGAAAGTAGGGGGATTCATCCTTGTGAAATCCCTTATCCTAGAAGCGGTAGTGCTAGCATTGGGGTTCACTTGCACCCTAGCATCCCTAGCAACTTGAGTGGCCAACACTTGAGTCAAACTATGAATAGCCAACCTTATCTCAACATTAGACATAGCCCCTTCTTCTATAGGAACTTGAGGGTTTTGAGGAGCTTGAGGGGGAACCGCCTCATTCACATTCTCCTCACCGGCCCCCCTTGCATTGTTCCTTCTTGTATTCGTTGCCTATAAGCACAGGAGAACGATTAGAAGAAAAGGACTAAATAGAGTTAACACTCTTAGGCACGACTATGGAATAACAAAAGAGTGAAAGTTCCTAAGCATCTCGTAGCCTCTCATTCATAAGTGTGGCGCACTTCACACCCATGAACAAGACTCTATTCGACGTGGTATCTTGTGACATGAATCCTACATTATTCTCGACCTTCTGCTCTGATACCAAGTTTGTAACGACGCGAGAGCACCCCCTAGTTGTTACCTGCGTATTCGACCTCGAAGAAATCTTATACAAGTCCTTAGCATTCATCATAGCATGCATCATAGAATAAAATCATGGAAAAATTTAAAAATTTACTTTGGAAGTTCAACTTAACTTCATATATTAAAAATAGAATCTAACTTTGTCACAATGTACCATCTAGACATAGAAGTATCAAAAATGGGACTTAGCCCTTACATCAATAAGAAGTCTTGAAAAAGGAAAGTATAACAATGTCTTACAACATAAGCAAAGAACTAAACATAGAAGCTAGATCATAGGGTCTTGTCCTCAGACTTTAGGACTCACCAACTTGGGGAAGCAACTCCAAGTGTCTTAAGAAGTAAGCTTGAATCCTCAATGACCCGAACCAAAATGTTTGGGGAAAAGGGAGAAAATATGGGTTAGTACAACACACGTACTAAGTATGGCTACTATGCATAAAAACCATTGAAACATGCATAAAAGGACATTTAGTCAAAACATGCTTTTTACCAAGTAAATCCAATATGCATACAAAGTAAGCATCATAGTCCAAACCAACATAATACCATCCCAACATCTAGAAAACCCAAGTAATACTAGTGTAATGCAAAGAATAGAATCCCATAACCCTATTCAAAGCCAAGTATCACATTAAGCAACTTACTTCATGCATACATTCATAAGATCATATTTCATCATAACTTACCATATTCTTAATGATCATACATAACATAACTTCAACATACATAAGTTATAATCATCATAATCATAAGAGAACCTACTACAACCATCTCTTAGGATCCCACAAGTGCAATGTGCAAGAGAAGTCTCATACCCTCCCTTACACTATGTAGAAACCCTTAAGAAAGCCCTAGTAAGAGCTCACACCTTTCATACCTTCATTTATTTTTTACATTAGGGAAATATTGCAATAAACTACATAGACCATGAGAGCTACATGGAATCCAGTGTTCTACTCCCACACGAAAAGAGAGGGTTAACACTTGCATAAGGTGTAACCATTCGTACATAGCTATCTAGGTGGATCCACTAAGCTAGAATCCTATGTGGGCACATAGTTAAGGGTCAAGGAGATTGCTTCTAGAAACCCTAACTTACTAAACGTGGGGTTTTCCATCTCATGAGACAACACATACCGAGATAATCCGGACTTGCTAAACTTGAGGAAACCCATGTGGGGAGCTAGACTTACTAAATGTGAGACCCCCATCTCATTTACATGCCCTTTAAGTGCTAAGCATCTAATTCCCTTTTGTAATCATCTTTAGTCATTACATAAGTTCACATTAGCCTTTACTAGACTCTTATGTAGACATCTTACCATAATAGCTCATATGTGTTCATAAGTGAGTAACAATCCTTTCACTTTAGAAACACTTAGCAAGTGAGTAAACCTTTCACTTTACATTACATTATAATAATGAGAACTACCTTTCAATCATATAGCAATCATACCATAACATACATACATACTTCATAGTTAATTCAAGTGTAGAGGGTTAAGGATGAGGAAAGTAGGTCATCAACACCACAAAAACACATTAGGTATAGCCTCATTACAATCTAAGTAATTCACCTTTCATACTTGAGTTCAAAGAAGAACCAAGCTTCATACCTTCTTGCCCTTCGTGGGACCTCCATACTTCAATTACCAAAAAATTCATAACCAATACATAATACAAGGTCATTCATGAAGTACTAACATAATCAACATCAATATAAGCAATTCATATATTCCCTTTATAGCCTTCAAGGCTTCATTTAAAGACTCAACCCTAGTTTCATAGAAACTATACATAACCTAGGGTAGAATGATCATACAAACGTGAATTACATAACATCACATTCAATTCATAGCCTTTAATCAATATCCAACATAAACTAGGGTTAGAATTAGGAAAAGAAGGAGAAACGTAGGTCTCGTGGGGAATTCTTCAAGAAACCACCAATACAACATAAATTCATCCATAATTGTTCATATAATATCAATCAAAGTCAGTTTATAACATCAATTTCACTTTAGAAAGAAGACTCGCGTTTTTGGATTGAAATCTAGAAATTGGAGATTTTGAAATTCATCTTGAAGGGGCCTCTTGGGGAAAGGAATCCCAAGAGTCATAAGAAACCATACCTTATTGACGAATTAACCACGAAAATCCAAGTTGAAACTTTGGAGAGTTGGTCTTCTTCTTGAAGTTCCAATCTTCTTCAATGGAGTTCTTGAGAAGAGAGAGAAGAGAGAGAAAGAGGAACTTTAGGTTTTAGATCTTTGGGGTTTTGTGTTTGAGTGATAAAAGTGAGGTAAATTGACTTAAAAAATCATTATATACACGTCCCATAAAGTAACCCTAAATATTCCTCACTTAGTTGGACTCTTTAATGAAGTAAAAATTGATTTCTGAATTTTTGCATTTTCGTTGCGGATCTGTTCCATGAAAATATTTGGAATTAAATTTCGAGACAGTAGAGTTCGCGACACGAACGCCTCGCGAACTAAATATTTGCTCCTTGGGGGAGCTAGTCCACGACGCGGATGCATTCCCTCCAAGTGCAATTTGCAAGCTGCCTTGGCAACTTGCTTGGCCAAGGTTGGGGTCCTTCTCGGGGCCCCATAGGGTGACCCCGGGGCATCGTATTCGAACGTTTTGACCCTATAAACATATATTTACCTAATTTAAACATTATTACAAGATTATACCATCATATGACACTCCCAAACCTTCCCAAAACCTAAGGACACCTTAGAACACATTCTTCTCTAGTTTCCGGACGTCGTGGTCGTTTCTTGACGTTTCGACTTTACTCTTCCAAACAAAGTCAATTATATTACTTTAGGTTTAGAAGCATCATTTTAACTATTTTTAATTCATTATTCATAAGGTGAGGCTCTAACTTAAGTCATAGAATTTCTGGGGTGTTACATTTGGGTTGATTCTGACAAAGTTATTTGACTTAGACCGAGTAAAACGACGTAGTTTAGGCATCAAACGACATAGTTTAAGTGCCCCCAACGCATAGGGAAAAGACAAAAATGACCCTGACGAAGGACATCTAATACAGGATTGACAGGACATCGTTAGACCTACCGGCCGTCGAGTGTTGTCGTGGTTCATGCTCTACTCGACAAGGCTTCACTAAAATGAGCACAACTTTTTACTCCATGCCTGAATTTTATCAAACTCGGTGGCATTGGAAAGCAGATTCAATTATCTATAGTTAGATAGGTGATAGGCCACTTTATTCATTTTGTGCTAACAGATATAACTGTTTGAAGTTTACCCAACAACCATTTTCCTCTAAATAGATGTTGACCCTTACCTATGGCCAGACCTATGGTCCGTAGGTCCAACCACGGACCATACTGGTCGACTGTGGGTGGGATCAAAGACCATCAAATTTTGGACCCCAATGACGAACCCATCTACAGACCGTGTGTCAGACCACGAAGCGTCGGTGGTAGCACTTTTTCTATTTTCTCTAATCTGAGGTGTTCCATGGCACGTCGCGCCACTCAGTACGCCAGGGTCGCCAGGTCCCTTACTCTTTCATCCTCTTTTCCATGTGTGTTCCCTTCAATCATACCTCCATTCTTTTCTTGATATTCACTCTTAAAGTCATCATTACTCCTTTAAAGATCCTACATATTATAATCACATCTCTTAATTTACATTTCAAATTAAAGTGCAATTAAGAGGAAGGTTCAACAGGTCCTTTTAAGTAAAAAATGAGAACTCTTTTGCAATTACCTATAGTTTTGAACTAAATCTTGAATAAATGAGTATGATAATGAGAAGAGTTGTATTTCATGTTTCAAAAATGAGTATAAGGGAAATAATTATTCCCAAAAGTAACACTTTTGCATTTTAATGAAAGAAACATCAATTTCTAAATGAGTTATGAATTAAGAGATGTTTTTAGGGTACTACCTCTTTTAAGAGGATCTTTTGAGTAAGTATCTCAAATTCAGAAAGAGTTATGTTTTATACTTTTTAGCATGAGTTTATATTATTGGGGGTAGTATTGAGCCCTGATATGGGAATGAATTCAGATAACTCATATTCCTCATAAAACAAGTAGCCAACATAGGTAAATGATCATATTTTTTAGACGACTGCTTATTTCTGTTACGCATAGTTTAGTGGATCCACTTAGTTGAGGGGTTCTATACCCCCGTAAAGGTATATGATAATTTTGACAGCATGGGCAAGACGTTGTATCATCACATAGCTCATAATGATGGTTGTCGGTTAGAGAATCTCCCAAATAAGATTAAAAGTATGTTATGGTATTTTTATACATCATTGAGTTTTATCTCCTATTTTATAATATTTTAAATATTGAATCTATAATTGTTGCTTTGTATTGAGTTCAATTTAGGTTAGTATTTCTTCGACCCTTGTTAGTTCAGTTTACTAGTGCTTTCAGTATTCCCCTTACAGGATCGTACATGCAATGTACTAACGTCATTTGACCTGCATCTTTTTATGATGCCGATACAGGTGTTCACGGTCATCAACGGGTGCTTTGTTGATACCATTTACATTCTAGTTAGTTTTGGTGAGCCTCCTTGCTTTCGGGAGGGTTACACATTTATATTTCAACTTTGTTAAGATTGTGTGGGTCTTGTCCCGACATCTATCATAGTATTTAGAGGATTCATAGACAGTAGTAGTTGATGAGTCTTTCACTGTTTCCCTTGTTATGTTTTAAGACTTTGAGTTGGTTGCTTATGTTTATTTAAGTACATTCAGACATTCATAGAGTTATGTTGTTTTGAGATATTATGAGTTAAATTTTAGTAATTGCAGTCCCCATTTTACTTGAGTAAGTCTTCTGCTAAGTAGTCAATCAGGCAAGGGTTCGCATGGGGACCAGCCATTGTTCTCGAGTGCCATTGATAACGCTCAACTACACTTTATCCGATTCTAAGTGTTGGCAGTTGCGAACAAGTACAAACCCAACTAATAGTTGGGGTCGATCCCACAGGGAGTGATACAATAAAGAATTCGACTAAGAAGTAAAATGGTGTTCTAATCGTTTGTAGATGTAGATATTTTCGCAACAACAAAGTAAATTACAAGGTTTTGACAATTAATGTCAAGCGGGGGTGATTTGGGTAACCAAATTAAGACTACTAAAATAAGGGTTAGACAAATAGAGAGGGTTTCTTGGGAGTGTGATAAATTTAATGTCAATTTCACGAAATGGGTGATTATTGTTTACTAAAAGTCATTGAATTTGAGTGGGTAGGCAAGGCTTTAGGTGCAATAGTCATTTGTCAATCAACTATTACGAATTAAGTGAGTTCTTACCAATCTAAACAAGCACAACACATATTAACAACAAATTACCTTAATCAATCTACTTTTCAAGCTAGATTTGTAAAATTGCATTCAGCCCACTTCCTCGAGCTAAATCTATAACAACACAATCAATACAATCATCAACTAACAATCTAACTCTAACACTTCTTTCTCAAGCAAGCATGAAGTACTAAGCTAGAATTGCATTCGCAACTACATTTCCTAAATTAAAATACAAACTATTACTTGAATCCACTTCAATTCAATCATAAAAACAGTAAATAATAACACCCATTAGCTAATTAATGCATTCAACTACATAATCAAACCCCTAAAAATGGAGGTTTTAGCTAAACATAATAAAGAACAAGAAATCATTGCCAACAATGTTTTCCATCAGATTGGGCAAACAACCCACTAGTATCCAAATAGTCAAATTGAAGCTAAAAATTTCACAAACCCTAAAAATATACTCACAAATGAAAAAAAAATGCTTTAGAATGTTTAAGATCAAAAACCCAGAAATGGATATTGTGGGAACTCCTTTTCTTCTTTTCAAAATTGCATTTATACATTCCCAGAATTTTAGCACGGAGTTCATTCGGTGAAATAAGTCAACATCGCCTAACCGGTCGGCGAAGCACCGAGTGCTCCCCTACTGGCCTTTTTGGCATACCTATTTTCAGCAAAATTGTTCTGTAATTTTAGGCGATTGAAATCAGCTTCACCGATCTGTTCGATGCATCGCCGAACCACCAGTTCACTCGCCAAGTTGGTTTTGTCCCAAGGCTGGCACTCTAGAACTTTGGGCGAGCTTAAGGTCCACTCGACGAGTCACCAAATGGCTTCAGTGAGTACCAGTGTTTCCTTCCTTAAACCTTTTCAGTATTTTTTGCTCATTTTTGCCTTGTAATGTCCTTGCCTTGCTCTTTTGCCTTCGTTACTACAAATTAATAGTTTAACATCAATCAGAGGCATAAAATAGGAATTGAGGACACTAATTCCTTGATTATTAACCCCTAAATGAGTCGAAATCCCTGACTCATCAACACCCCCAACTTAAACTTTTGCTTGTCCTAAAGTAAAACACAAGATCAATCAGGTCAACAGGGATGTCTACAAATAGTGTTACTTGAGACTCAACAAGAATGCACACGAGGTTTAATATACCCAAGCAATACTCAACTGTGCACTAAAAGTTTCAAACTGTGACTAGTCATCATCAAATAGAAGTCAAGCTCACAATGCTTGCTACAAATAAAAATTAAAGTTCAACAAGAAGATTTGAATGCCCTCACATCAAGAATGATTCCATGCCCACACAAAGCTCCTCAAAATTTAAGAATTAAGGAATCAAAATCAACTCTCACACTCTTAAAGATAAACACATGCAAGATTTTACCCATATGCTTGCCCGTATTTTCCAATCAACATGTCATTCGGCTCAATCAAGATCATCTAGGTATTTCAAGGCTTGTAATGGGGATGAAGATAAAGGTATGATTGTTTTTTCTATGTGACTTCTACCTTCATAAATCATGGCTTGCATTTAATTTCTTTTCAGTTTCTTCCACTCTTTTGTTTTTCAGAATCCACCCTAAGTGGTTTTAAGTACAAAGATTCTTGTATGGCTCATTGGACACCCATTTTCTTTCCATCAGACACTTCTTTTTCAATCTTATTTTCTTTTGCTTTGCTTTCTCCCCTTTTTTCAATTTTTTAAATGGAGAGGTTCCATATTTTTCAACAAGATTATCTTCTTTTTCAAGAGATAATTTTCACAAATTTCTTGCTCGTCTTCTCTCCTCAATTTTCACCACAGCCCAACTTAGGTTTTTTGCCTAAGTTGGCTATTCAAACGAACCAAAGCTTAATGAGTGTTTTAGCAGGGAACGAAAAAAGGTTATATGGGTTCATGTTTCATCCAAAAAAAGGGTAGGCTCAAATAGTGTCAAGCTAGGTTCACACACTAACAAGGTGGTCACAAAAAGGTATAAAGGTTATTTGGCTCACTCTCAAAAATTTGTGCCTAAGATCATTTTTTCATTCCCCAATGTTAGGCAATTGGACTAACGGGGCAAGTTCTAAATATCACGAAGCACATATTTAGAGAAAATCTCACAACACAAGGCATTCAACAAAATCATCAATTATGACTCTACAAATTTAGCTCGCGTGCAACGATCGCCACAAGACTCACTTCAACCACCGACTAGTCATAATGAGATGCTAAGAGTTCACACATGACTTATGCAACTGAAATTTGCCTTATTGGACCTGCGCAAACATATCTTTCAATCAAGAGCACTATTCAAGTCATCGGTATTGATCGTGAACGATACCCAAATATGCAAGAGAATAGCCTCAATAATCACACATTAAGAAATAAGGGAATGGACAAATAGGATCAAAAACCATCATTCAATTTCAGACACTGCCAAAAGTAGAAAAACAATCATCCAAAACATAAGACAATCATGCAAAACAAAATAAATACAAACCAAAGGGTTACCCCTCCCCCCCAAACAAAACTAAACAGTGTCCTCAATGTAAAAGCAATGTAAAAGTCTGAGAAATAAAACAGGAAAAGAGTCAAGATCCATTTGCCAGGCTCAGACTGGGCATCGGGAGCTATCTCCATCAGGCCCTCAATGCCCGCCTCTCCTCCTGGACTAGGATGTGCTCCACTGGATCAAATCATTGAGGTATCCTGAAGTGAGGCCTCTATCGCCACCTGCATCATCGCACCCTCCAAGTCCTCCAGCTTATCATAAACTGCAGCTTCCTGGGTCATAAGCTCTTCCTCATCAGACTCAAGAGTGTCCGACTCATAACCATCATCAACTAAAAAATCATCTCATGTGGTAGTGGCCGGAGGGATCTCAGAAATAGCTAGCATATGTGAACTCAGAACCTTGGAAGATCCACAATGGTGAAGAATATAGATAAATAGATGGACCTTAAGGCTATAACATCATCGGACTGGCGACCTCCATGCTCACATGACTCAACTCGCATAATGAGGTCGACCAAGGTTAGTCCATGTGCAAAAATTAACTCCTGGTGCTCTCCTAACTCTACTCGGATCGAGGAAGGGCAGCAGCAATGTCTCGCTCAATTAATCTTGGGACAACCACCTCAACCCGGGAAGCACGTACAGTAGCAGACTGGCTAGATGGATTATCTTATATAGCATCAACTGTGTTAACGAGGGGTGAGAAGCATCAGCATAAGTACTAGGAGATGTTAAGCTAGGTGTACCTGAAGGCTCGCCAACATGAGTGGATGGAGTAGCCTTTGCCTCTAATTTATATTCATCAACAGTCGGAGATGTGTCCACCGGTGCGGCTCTCCTTTGCTCAGCCTCATCCCTAGTGTACTCGGCCTCGATCCTCCGGATGTTAGTAGAGCAAGTGAGAGCCACTTCTACATCTGTCTTTGCCACAAAGGGCACTCTAACTCGCTAGTAGAACTCTATGATAAGTATCGGGAATGGTAGTGATGTTTGGCTCTGTTTGGACTTCATGGAAATCTCCTGCTCAATAATTATCCCGAGATTCACTCTATCTTGGTCAATGATTGATCCCAACAAATCTGCCTTTGAGTTTTGAAGGATGGACTCATTATATGATGGCATGAGTGTGCTGCTAATGAAACCAAATGAGTAATTCACAACTACATTAGGGTCCTTCTTCTCAATATGGACCCCTAGCTCAATCCATAGCGGTGTATTGTCTGAAATCCAGGGAGCCAACCATCCCTTCAGATTGTCGAGGGTCTTCTTCTGAATCCTATCTAATAAGAAAGGGCATATTTGGACTATGTACCCCAATGCCTCATTGATGTGTCAACTGCTGCACTTTACCTTTTTACCTCGCACCACTATATGATCAATAGGTGCAAATGAGTTTTCCTTCTTCTTGCCTTCCGGGACCTGCTTCCTGTACTCCTCATAGAACTCCTCGACACAAGAACATATATTAGGGCCCCGGGGCTGTGTAAATCTCTAGAATTTGTAGAAGCGAATTATGTCCAACACAGCACGGTACCTGTCCACCACCCCATCAATAGATAACCTCTTCTCTTCTAGAATTGTTCGCAACCTGGCAGCCTTTAATCTGTTCATCAAACGAGGTGGAGGTTCCTATACTAGCGGCACTTGTGATACCTTCTCAATTTCATGTGGTTGAAGAGGAGGAGAAGTCGGGAGTACCATTAGTCTTGCTGGATCGTGCATCGCTTTGGAGCGCAACTGAGCCGGTCTCCGCTGAAAGGTTTGATCATCCTCTACCTCAGACTCATAGGCCGGTGATCTAGACCCAGAATTTTCCTCACAGTCAGACTCAAAAGTGGTGATGGATGGAATAAATACCAATGTTGTCAGAACTCAAATCAATCAGACTCGGTTCTGCAGGGCCTTTTCCTTTATCTATCCCTTTCCCCCTATCGGAGGAGGTTTGGGTCGTGCTAATCGTGGAGGAGTAGCCTCCACATAAATGACCACCCCTCGTGCTCTCTTTCTTGGTGGTTAATTTCTTCTAGGTACCTTGGACCTAGCCATATCTGCAAGACAACACAAATTAAACAAATGCGGTTTCGAAGGGTTAGTGCTCAGCGAGTCGCCGAGCTCATTCGGCGAGCCTTAAAGGGCTTGCCAAAAGTCACATAATCCAAACGGTAGGAGGTCAGCAAAAGTTGGTGAGGTTTAAGGTCAATTAGCGAGACATCAGACTAGATCTGCGAGTTAAAAGTAGCTCACCGAATTTCACAAAAAGATTTCCAATAAGTAGGGCTTCAAATAGGCGATAAAACGGGTCATTCGGCGAGCTCAAGCGTATCGCTGAATGTTACAGAATCCTACAGAAAAATTTCAGGGCAAAAGGGCGAGATAAGTTATCAGTTGGCGAACACCCAAGTCAGTCGACGAGGTCGACTAAGCTCACCGACTAGCCTCTCGTGACAATTTCTTACCCCGACGCACATTTTTCAACATACAGCCAACAACAACCTAATCAAATCCCTATTCAATGGAATTAAAGCCTAGCCCATATCATTATCAACCACGGGGTACTCAGACTTTCCCCAAAATTGTCTAAAATTGACCAATCAACGTATTTTCCCTTAATAAGGATGTCACCCACTCTCTCATTGGGCAAATTATGTTTTTCGGTGCAATTTGGGTTACTTAGACTTCACCCACACTAAACCCAACATGTATAACCGTCGATCAAACAATTTAAACCTGAAATAATAATTTAAACTGGCCAATCATCTAGTATGATCTATTTACCCAAAAAAATCGACTAATAAATTAATCATACAAGGGCAAATAGTACATCCATCACTTTTACGAACATGCTTAAGAAATGGAAAGAAATTAAAGCATGTTAAGGATACCAACCTTAGAACGAAGTAGATAAATAAACAACGCAGGCAAAGGAGAAAGCAAGCCAAACAATGATTTCCTACTATGCAACGATACCCACACAAGAATTTAACAAGAAATATGATCTACTATGAAGGTGAGATAGTGCAACATTCGGAAAATGCAAAATACCAAGGACTTTTGAATTTAAAACAGTTGGAAGCCTTTTGACTCTTTAGTTCGCGCCTCGATTGGCGATGGCCACTTATGTCGCCGAACCATTCGGCGATGCGCCGATTGGCTCGTGGCCCGCCGCTGTTACCAGAACTCTAGCATTTCGGTTGGTCAAAAAGGTGATCCACATCGAGCTTTGCCGACCACTCGGCAATTAACTAAATGGGTCCTGAGCTAGCCCAATTACCTATTTCTCTCCAAAGTCAATTTTTTCAACCTGCACATCTAACATCCGTTATTCGAATAACAAAAACAAAAAACTAAAACTTGGGTTTGCTCCCTAGAAGTGCCTTATTTAACATTGTGGAAGGAAGAAGACATGCTTTCAAGCTTCATTCGTTTGGTCAAACATGGTATCACTCGATAAACCTTCTTTTGGCATTGGATTCAAATGAGTTGAGATTTGAGCCATCTATGTTTCTAGCTGCTTAATAGACACCGAGTGTGAAGTAACTATTTGGTTCAGAGAAGAGACGTCATCTTTCATTTCCTTTAGAAACTTGCCCGATCCTTTCACTTTGTTAGGAATACTCGCAAGCATATTTTCAGTACGGAAATTTTCAGGATCAGCCCTTGGCTTTTTCGGCTTTTGATGCTTATCAAGAGGCACATATTGTTCTTTGTCGCCATCCTGCTCCCTCCAATGTATACCATGGTCACGCTGTTCCCTATCACGGTCTCTCCAACTATCTTCGCTATCCCTGTTCCAACCTTGATTCCTGCCCGTCCTTAGATAGTTAGGACAAGAACCCCATGCATGTTATGCCAAGAAATGCCCTTCTTCATTTTTCATGGACTCAAAGTGTGCTTCCTCAGGATTCACTCCACTATTTCCAACTGCATTTACAGCCTTGGAATAACTTCCCATGACATGTTTCGTCAATAGGTCCATTTGGGTCATCATTTTGGCCATGTTTTTATCTCACTCTTGGTTCTTTTCCATTTCTTCCATGGTTATCCCAAATTTCAAAAGAGACACCTGATCTTCTCTAGTATACCAAGCACGATGATTTTTGTAATCTTATCAACCAGGGTAGATGCTATATCAAATGGTTGTTTCATGATTCATCCTCGAATGAGCTGTTTTTCCACACCTTTTTTAACTCATTCGAGGCTCTGGTAAAAATATTGTAACATCACATTGTTCGGTAGTCGGTGAGTTGGACATTAGATCAGCGACTTCTGGAACCTCAACCATGTCTCGTGAATAGGCTCGCCATCAACTCTCTTGATGATCTGGATATGATCCCTCAACTTCAACATTTTCTGTGACGGAAAAACCTTACATAAAATGCATTATTGAGCTCCTGCCAAGAAGTGATTGATTCCCTTGATAAATCAGTCAACCACTTCATTGCCTCTCCCATTAGATGAAAGGGAAACAAACGAACTCGGACCAACTCCTAAGTGATGCTCTTGAAATAAAATGTCCCACACACATCCACAAAGTTTAGGATGTGGTCATGAGGGTTGTAACGACCTGGAAAACTAGTAGGTTAAACTAGAGCCTAACGAGTTTCTTTTTGAGTTTGGTATGGGATTTGATGTTGTAAAATGATGTGCCGAGCTTAGGTTGAGAGGTTTAGGGGTTAAACGTCAAGTTATGACCCCCCAAGGACCAACCAAGGGTCCTTGAGGGGGACCCTAAAGACTAACCCTCAAAGCTCCCCAAATCTGCCCATATTGCCAAAATGTTGTGGGCTACGGATGAGACCTAGGCCATCCACACCTCGTGGGGTTTCTCCGTAGGTCAAGGTCAAAGATGGAAATTTTTCGATCCAAACCACGGATAGCTAGCATGGCTTGTGGACGCACCCACAATCCGTGGGTGGGGTTTCGTAGGTCATCACTGTAAAGCTGTTCAATTTCGGTTAAAGGGAACGGTAGGTTGGTAAAATCCTAATTAATTAGTTATGGGTTGGGGAAAGTTATTATTTATTTATTAGAGTTATTTAAGGCTTTTAAGAGTATTAAACTTCTTTTTCAAATAATTATTCCCAAACACTCAAAATTAGAAACTACCCTCTCCAAATAATCCTCTCTCTAGAAATTACCATTGGAGGAGAAGGAGGCAAGGTTTCAAGCTCAAGATTTCATTTTTCTCACCCTATTTTCATGGATTTTATTCTATAGAGGTATGGTAGTCTTCATCCTTGATTAAGTTTCATTCATGGAGCCCTATCAAAAGATGATTTCAAGTTTCAATAGTCCCACAAAAGGCTAGGGTTTCAATCTAAGCATGGGTTCAATTCCAAAACGTTTTCAAAGGTTTATATGTGATGAATTATGAATGAATTGTTGAATTAATGATCAATTATGATTAGTTTTTCCCTATGAACACATGTTTTCCCAAAATACTAAATTGAAAGTTTGTGATTTGGGTTGATTTGATTTATGGGATCATGTTGAATTGTTTATGTCTATATTGAATTAGTTATTTAATCATGATATTTCCCTTATCTAATGTAGTATTATAGATGTTTGGGTTTAGATTGATTCATATACTTGAAGGACAATGTATGAAGGATATATGTATGATTATGATGTGAAGTATATGCATGTGGTTGCAATGAAAGTATTATGATCATGTTTAGAATGTAATTATGTTATTATTGAAAGCTTATTCTCAATTAACACTCATTAATGATGATGATAGAATGTCAAGGGTTTCTTAAATGTAATGATGTATCTTGAATTGGTAGGCTTAGGCATCCTCTTCTTGTGTTATGAATGTGTCTTGACTTAATGAATATAATTCGATAGGCCAATGGTATTACTTTCATAAATGACTAATGAATGTATTTTAAGGCTACGTCTTGAATCGATAGGCTTATGGTATTTCTTTCATAATGAAATGAACTAATGTAATGATAGCTCTTGAATCGATAGGTTTATGGAATTCCTTTCCTAAAGAGTTAAAGATCTAATGAAATGGTGAATCTTGAATCGATAGGCCAATGGCATTCCTTTCTTAAAGATTCAATGAGTTATCCTAATGATGTGCCTTGAATTGATAGGCCAATGGTACTCTTTTCATGTGTGCAATAATGTACCTTGGGTCGATAGGCCTATGGCATTCCTCTCAAGTATAATAATGTTAATGACAATGAACTACTCTATGGGAATGGAGGCTAAGCACCAAGTGGATATGGTAGGGTTCCAATGAACATCTTCCTATCCTATAACTATGTGCCCAAATAGGGTATTAGCTAGTGGATCCACCTACGCCAAAATGTTACCGGTCCTACCTTAGGAAATTAGACCACCTCTTTACGGTGTGGGGTTATGACATCAGATTCCATGTAAAGCTCACATGGTCTATGTCGGTTAAACGCTTATTCCTATCATGTGAGATATATGCTATAGTTACTTGACAGGTTCAATGAAGTGTGGGTGTTAATATGGGATGCCATCCATGCATTGCACACGTAGGTTTTGAGAGGCTATTGTGTGATTCTCTAATGTCTTAATGTCTAATGAAAGAATGTGCTCAAAAGAAAGCTAATGAAGAATGTTGACTTAAATGCTTAATGTAATGATGCATGCTTACTTGGATTGTATTATGAGTTACTTTCCTTGTCATGACTTATGAAATGTTTATGTTCCTTATATGTGGGTATCGTTTAAAGATCAAAAAGGAAGAATGGTAAGTTTATCAAAGGTGGCCTCAAAGTGGTAGTTAGTAGGAATAGCAGTATGGGATGCTATTCTCACATTGCACAAGTATATCCTAGGGTTGCTTGAGGTGAATGTTCTAATGTGATGAAATGACTTGTATGATGATTATGCTTGCATATTATGCCTCTTATACTTATGTTCATGATATTTCTCAAAATTGGCATGTAGCATAATTTTCAAATAAAATGTCCTTTTAAAGCATGATTTTTTCATGGCTATCATACTTAGTATATTAAATGTGCTAACCCATATTTCTTCTATTTTTCTACAAAGTGTAGGTTCTGGCATTTGAGTTGATTCTCTCTAGTTCAAGGGCTTGGATTAAGTTCTTCCAAGGCTAGTGGTATGTCCTCATGGATTCGATGACAAGTGCTTTATCGATGTTTATTTTCTTCATTGTACTAGACATTTGTTAGACTTCCATTGTAAAGGGATGTGACCCTACTTTTGATTCAAAGATGTTTTTTGATGGCCATGTGAGACTAGTAGATTCCGCTATTTTAAATGATTTTTTTGATTGGATGGATTAAAAGAGTTTAAATTTCATACTATTTCTACTATCTTATGTGATGACATGCTATGAGGGTTGTAAGAGACTTTTCAGAGACTTGTACATCATGTCACGTCCAGGGTGTAGGCTCAGATCATGACAAACATGGTATCAAAGCACAAGATTTTGGTATGGTTCTTAGGATTGATGTCTCACAAGCCACGTCGAGTAGAGTCTTGTTCATGAGTGTGAATCGCGATATATTTATGAATGAGAGGCTATAAGATGTTAGGAAACTTCACTTCTTTCATTACTCTTAAAGTCGTGCCTTATAGTTTAGGTTTATAAAAGTCCTTTTCCTAACCCTTCTCTTGTGTTTATAGGACACGAATACAAGAAGGGGGAATGCAAGAAGGATGGAAAAAGAGATTGTGAATGAGGTAGTTCCTCCCCCAAGGTCTTCAGGGTAATCAAGTTCCTCAAGGCAATCAAGCTCTGGTGGATCCCCCGGCCATGTCCAATGAGGAAGTTAGGTCGGCTCTTTTAATGATTGCTCAAGCCGTAACTACTCAAGCCCAAGCCATGACGGCCCAAGCTACTAAGGGTGTTGAGACTCATGTGAACCCTATTGTGATCACTATGGCTTCTACGATGAGAGACTTTGTGAGGATGACCCCTCCGATATTTCTTGGTTCCAAGGTGGGAGAGGATCCCCACGAGTTTGTGGATGAGGTGTATAAGGTAGTGAATGCTATGGGGGTGACTTCTATAGAAAAAGCGGAACTATCCTCTTATCAATTGAAGGATGTTTCCCAAGTTTGGTTCACTCAATAGAAGAGTAATAGGCTGGTAGGAGTGGGGCCTATAGATTGGTAAGTGTTCAATAAAGCTTTCCTTGGTAGGTTCTTCGCCTGTGATAAAAGGGAAGCTAAGGTGGAGGAGTTTATCAACCTTAGGCAAGGTAACATGAGTGTGCAAGCGTATTCCTTGAAATATACCCGATTGTTTAAGTATGCTCCATCTTTGGTGTCTAACCCGAGGGATGAAATGAGTAGATATGTCACGGGTGTGTCCGACTTAGTTGAGGAAGATTGACATACGGCAATTCTCCATGATGACATGAATATCTCTAGGCATATGGTGTTTGCTCAACAAATTGAGGAGTTCAAAATTAAGAAAAAGAATTGGGATATGAAGAGAACTAGGTCCGAAAAGCAAGGTCAACCAAGGATCAAAAAGAGATCTTTTAACTAAGATTCTTCAAGCACTCCTAGGGTTAACCAAGAGAAAGGTAGTGGGTCTCCATTTCCTATACCTACTTGCACCACTTGTGGGAAGAAGCATCATGGGAAATGCCTAGCCGGTACAAATATGTGTTATGGTACACCAAGTGAGGGGAAATCAAACTTGCATGCATTCTTAGTGTCACTCTGATGGGTTCTAAAATTAGAGCACTATAAGTCAAAATCCTTTTTTACTACCTCTACTAATTTCTCTCCCATGGCGCATGATAATACCCTTGTTCCCTTTATCGTAGATCATACTAATGAAATTCCCCTTGCTAAACTTGTCTACACAGAGGGTCAGTGTCATCTTAGGACCTCTACTGGAGAGTTTGTGTCAAACCATGAGTCTGAACCCTCTTCACCTACATAGTCCATTTCTTTTAGGGTCCCTCAAACGACTGACTTCACTAAATTTCTATGAAGAAGGGGGCATACATATTTGATAATAAAAGGACCTTCCTTAAATATTTGCAGGCAAAGATTTACCTCCGTGGAAAGGATGATTCATTCGGATTGACTTGAGAGTCCAACTACATTGCCAGAATTCATGTTCTATATTTGAAAGAAGCATCATCAAGTTGAGGCCTCTCTACCTTCTTCCTTGGTCGCAAGTAAAAGGACACGTGCATTTACTAGTGTTTCTCCTGTAATCCCTGATATTATTCTTTCTTATATGATCTTGTTATTGGTAGAGTCAGGCATGGAAAACACATTACTTCAAAATTGTCGAGCTCTAAGACAAATACCTCCAAAAAGCTAAGTAATCTTCATCTCCAAAGCCCTCTTCCAACCCTACATCCAAAGTCCAATCCTCTAAAAAATCAACTCCGAAATCAAAGAAGAAACAGGTTGCTTCCCCTATTACCTCTCCCAGTTTTTTCTCTGATTCTAATGCTGATGATCTAACCCAGTTCAATTTATCAGTCTCTTCATCCCAGTCTGATCGAATCATTCACTTCCGTCAGCAATCGGTCCTAAGAGGTATAGTGGTCACTAGATTTGGAGGCCCTGAGATGGTCATTTTGCAAACCAAATTAGAGGCCTAGGGATGTTCCTCTGTTTTTCTTCAAGGAGATACCCAACGTAAGTTTTCCAAGAAGGAGGTAACATGATTCTATATAAAAGGAAAAAGTTATGGGATGTCCTTTACTTTTACTATGAGAAACACAACTATTCATTTGGTTCCTACTAATATTGCTCGAATATTGGTTATTCCTTTGGAAGGGTGGGGCCATTATGTGAAGCTTGAGTGGCCTCAATTGCCTAGCCAGGCTTTTGCCTTAAGTATCTCTCAAAAATTATCCTTCAAGCCTAATCTCACTCATCATCGTCGTGTTGAGAAAAATAATATATCTCATTGGCATCAGCTTTACTTTGATGTGGTTCATAAGATTATTATTCTGATGAAACAACGGCGAGTAGAGGCTAACTTTCTTGATCTCACTCTTATGGAGCTACTGGAAATAGAGTTACTAATTGACTAACCTTGCCTAATAATCAAACACATGCACAGGGCTCTCAACGAGATGAAAATAGACTTGCCCTTCCATATGGGTTTTAATGGCTCAGATATTTGAAGATTTTAATGTAACAGTTCAGGTATGGGATTCTCAAATAACTAAGGATGTGTTGGGTCAAGTGAATCATATGGTTCTCCTAGATTCTATGAGATGTCTTGGCACACCTCTTTAGTGGTTAAAGAATAGACTTGCTGAGAAGGAAAATGAACTCGTTGATATATTGGCTGCACATCAATTGAAGAAGGAAACTTTAGAAGCTCAGGTAATGGCTATACAAAATGAGCTTTACTAGGAGAGAACTGCAAAATCGCCATTGTGCGCCACTTGACCCAGCTGATGGTTGCACCAACCCTCCCTTAGCCCCTTGATACATTCCTGCTCTTTTACCGTCCATGCTTCCATATGTTGTTTTAGTGGATCTTTTTATGTGTTGTTTTTCTTTCAGACATTTACTAAATTTTGGTTGAATGCTATGGTTTCCTTTGTTTCTTCGTAAACTAATTCTGTTTTGGTTAATATATTCCTTCTTAATTGCTAATATTAGTTGATCTTGTTATGATCTTGATTACCATATTTTGGTGCAGAATGGATACTACTCTTTCATTCTTGTTTCTTATTTTTTTTAACTTGAAACCGTTTTCGATATGCCAAAAGGGGGAAATAAAGGGAATGCACTATTTATGATCCAAACTAACCTATTTTACCAAAGTGTTCCATGGTTTAGTGTTAATAGGTGAAAGTAGTAAGTAGAGAAGTACATACACAATGGGCATAAGTTTGTCATCATCAAAAAGGGGATATTTTTATGGGATAAACCTTGTTTTGATGAATGACTAAATGCAAGGAAAAAAAAGGCTTAACGGCTAAAAGAGAAATTGTTTCAAGAAGGACCTCTACTTAATCAAGACTATTGAAGGTAAAGGAATTTTATGGCCAGAAGAACTTTAATTAAAGCAGGGTCACTAACTGAAGAAGAGTCCTAGAGGAAGTATAGTCACTAACTGAAGAAGAGTCTTGGAGGAAGTAGAACGACTGGTAAAGTAAAAGCTTAAATAGAGGTGAAGTCATCCAACTGACTTACGCACTAAAAAAAGCAAAAGGCAATTGAGAGTTAGACTTTTCAAGGTACTGCTCAACAAAGAACACTGAAGAACAGGTCCTATCACAGAGTCTAGGTTCTAGGAAGTTTTCTTGGTGTTTTGTGGTTTTAATGTATTGATAGTGAAGTTATCTATGGACTGAATATATAATCTTAGTCTTCAAGTTGAGGGCAACTCGAAGACTTGGGAACCCACCTTGGAGGTTTCTGCTAGCATAGAAATTAGTTGATTAATCCTTAGGTTACATAAGCTCTTGTAATCTCTTTGCTTGTCAAGGCTCATTGATATTTAGTGAATTTTGGGGTAAATCCATTTGAAGAACAGGTCGTGGTTTTTACACCTTCTGAGTCGGTTGTTTCCATGTTAAATATTGTGCTCTTACTTTACTATCCTTACCTCATCATTTAAACACGTTAGGCAACTTGGTTTACTTAGGTAAAGTTTAAGAAAAGTAAGAAAAATTTAGGTCATGTAGATTAACACAAACTCGTAAAAATCCGTCTGTTTTTCAATATATGATTTTTGATAAGTTTTAACTCATAATATTTTTCTATGGATTTCCATATATATTGTATGAGGAATAATTGTATGTTGCTTTATGTCCTTAAATGTCCGACCCAAGTTAAAGTGATCTGCTAAGATGTAAAGTTAATGGGTATAAATGACACCTTGCAAAATGTATACTCTTATGTATAGATATTCAGATGTAATTTCTAGTTTAATGATGAGTTGAATTAGAACAACCTAAACTTGTGCCTATTTTAAATAAGGGCTTATGATTCCCAAATCATGAAGGGTTTTCATTCTTGCATATCATTGGAAAGGATACAACGACATATGTCTTGATTTGGAAGACTCGTAGTTAAAAGATGGAGAATGGATATTGCGTTTATGGATTTAGGTACACTTTTTATCTAGTATTATGTACTTTATGATTTGACATGGTAGATCTTGAGAAAAGATGATTGATTGCGTCTCTTAAGGTTCAATTCTAATAATTAGTAGCAAGAGCTTATATCACGTTAAATGTTTGAGTTTATTTCAGTTATGACATAACAAGAACTGTCGTTATTATTTTGTGACGTTTTCATGTGGTGTGAATTTTGATTTAGTTGGTTTTTTAATCCCCCAAGTTTGTTATATGTTTTCATAATGGGGAACTAAAGTTTAACATTCATAAAGATTAATATTAATTGAAGATCTTGTTTATTAAGGTCATTCTATGACATAAGTTGTTGTCATGAAAATTATATTCATTTTTGGTTAGTTTTTGATATATAAAAGAAAAAGTTGGATCAAGAAGTTTTGTGGCAAAAGGCTTTTTCCACTTTAAGGTGTACTTTTAGGTTAAGGGTTCTTTAAGGAAAGTCTTGGAAGCTTAAGGCTACAAAACGTCATAAATCGATGGCCTTCATACGAATTCAACGAAGCTTTAGAGTCATTTGAATTCCTCAAAAGAAATTTCAGGTTTTCTTTTCTCAACCCCTTGTGTAACAAACACCACAATTTTTAGAGTAACCCTCATCAAATTTTGCTAATGAAGAGTGGGATAAATAATAAAAGAATTCATGTTTTCTGAGTTCTGCACCCACTGACTTTGCTAAAATGGCAGACATACTGCAATAGTGCTTCCGCCATAACAGAATTATTCCCTTTATGGCGGGATGATGTCAGTCCAGATCCAATCTAATTATTAATATTTCATCGTGCACCCAAAATTTTAAATTGGCAATATATTTCAAGAGTTTTCGAGATTCTACACGAGGTGTCCTTGAATCACGGTAGTTCAGGTCGCTACATAAAAGTATCTTATTTCCATGAAAATTCTTACCCCTGTGAATTTTACGAGATTTCCTCCATGAAATTATTAATGTATATTAAAATAATTATTTTTATCACGAAAACTAAGTCTAATAATATCTTAATGACTTCTTAATGGTTACTTCTTGTTTACTCGAAGAATTCTTGAAAACTCTAAGGTTATAAACCCTAGAATTATGAACTATGAAATTCCCCAAATATAAATTTTATGATGCTATTATATGTTTCCTTGACTACAATATTATGATATGATATATGTCTCTCATGAATGCAAAACTATGATACATGATATGTAACCTTATGACATAATGACATGAACTAAATTTATGAACTATGGTCCTCAAAATTTATGAACATGAGCCTTTGGGCAGATCCCTGAACACATGAGCCTAAGGGATCTAAATGGTACTGAGAAGGCATAAGTATAAATGATGAGCGCTTGTAACTATGTTCGTCGACATAGGTTAAGAATGGTGACATTGATCAGGGAAAATCCTTCTTTCATGCCTCTGTTAAGGGCTAGTTATGGATCAACATTACAACTTAATGAAAAACTCCTAATACCTAAACTCCGTAACATTTCATTCTTCAATATGTTCCTTCAATCTGCTAGTACCACTTGCAACTTCAATTTTTCGATTGTCCTTTTTTCTTTGTAAGTACACAAGTATTCTAAATGAATTTTCTTCTATTTAAGCATAACTCTTCATAGAGTATTTCTTCACTTGAAACTCCACAATGACTCAAATCTCTTGATTTAGAGTTGTACTTCAAGTAAGACTCCTTCGGTAATTCAATTTCCTTGCCACTTTAGACTTCTTTTTCAAATCAAACTCACTTATTCTTATATGTTGTAGTCGAACTCAAACTATTCAATCAACACATGTTTGTTTTCTTAAGTTTATCAGGAAAGTATCATGCATTTCTTGTTTATTGCACACTTCTCTTAATTCAATAGTGATCTTGCTAAAAATTCAGATTTTTCAGATAGTGTATCTATGAACCAGTTTGACTTACATGTTTCATGTAACTTTGTTAGTCATCAAAGAATCATATAAACCATCACCTTAGTTGATTGGGCAGAGATAAGACTCTATCCAGTCACATGATGGTTTTTGTGAAATACATTATTAGACTCCCATAATAAAATGAAATATGATGCAAGAAATATCCTTAAGGTATTCCAAATGACCTCATCCCTTAACCTTCATATGTCACGAATATGATTATTGGTTGTTTCTATTAATATGGATATGTTTTTCATGTTTCATTCTTCCATTTTGCATACAATACTATTCCACATATACTTACGTCCCTTTTGTCAGGACCCTGCCGCTTTTTATTGATGCAGGCTTTGGTACACAGACATGTCAGGGTGCTACCTAGGTTCTATATCTTTTGTTATTGGTGAACCCCTCTCTGTTTCTAGAGGCTTAGCCTACAACTTTCTTGTACTTTATCCTTATGTTTTAAAGGTATACCAAGGGAATTTTCTTCGTAGACATTACTCATTTATGCTTAGAGGCTTCATAAATAGAAATAGATAGACAGATAGTTATGCTTTCGTTTGAACCTTTGTGTCCTTTGTCACTGATTTCAATTATATGGCTTACATTTATGAAAAGTGTTTCTTATGTAAGGATTTTCTTTTCAAATGATTTTAACTATGTTTTGCACTCATATTTAGATGTATTCTCAGGTATAATGATATTCTATGGATATGCTTGGACCATCAATGAAATTGAATACAGATATCACCTGGGTTCTTGGCTTGGGTATGGTGTGGCATTCGTTACACAAGGGGTTGAGAGAACAAAACTTGAAATTTCTTCGGAGGAATTCAAATGACTCTATGATTATAAGTTAATGTGAGATGGATATAAATAAAATTAGGGATAATGCTTCATTGAATTCCGAAGAAGGTCACTGATTTAAGCCGTTTTGTAGCCTTCAGATTCCAAGACTTTCCTTCAAAGAAGCGTTAACCTAAAAATACATCTTAAAGTGGAAAAACCCTTTTGCCAAACAATTTCTTGATCCAAACTTTTTAAATATTAAATACTAACCAAAAAAAGAATATATTTTTTTATGACAACAACTTAGGCAATAGAATGGTCTTAATAAACAAGATATTCAACTAATACTAAATTGTACGAATGTTCAACTGTAGTTCCCTATTGTGAAAACATATATCATAATTAGGATAATTAATAACCCTACTAAATGAAAATTCACACCACATAAAAATATAAATTTTAACGAAAGTTCTTGTTATGTCATAACTGAAATTAACTCAAAGATTTAACGAGATATAGGCTCTTGAAACTAATTATTAGAATTGAACTTTAAAAAACGCAAACAGTCATTTTTTCTCTAAATTTATCATGTCAAATCATCAAGGACATAAAACTAGATACAAAGTGTACATGAATCCATAAACGCCACAACGACTCTCCATCTTTTGATTGTGAGTCTTCCAAATAAAGATGTATGTCGTTTAGTCCTTTCCAATGATGGGATGCAAGAAAGTAAACACTAAAGATTTGGGGATCATAAACCCTTATTTATTATAGCAACAAATCTAGCTAACTCTAATTTAACTCATAATTAAACTAGAAATTACATCAGAATATATATACATAACAGCACATACTTTGTAAGGTGTCGTTTAGACCCATTAACTTTAAATTTTAGCATATCACTTTAACCTGGGTCAAACTTTTAAGGATAGAAATCAACATACAATTATTCTTCATACAATATATATGGAAACCCATAAAATTTCTATGAATTACAACTTTTCAAAGATCATACATTGAAAAACATACAGATTTTTACGAGTTTGTGAGAATATAATTTCATTATCTATAGAAATAATATATGTCTTTTGATATTCATTTAGTATTTATTTGTCGATATTTCATTCATAATTTTACATGGATGGAGTTTGTGCTAATTAAATGTGATGATTTAAGCTAATTATAAGCGAGATAAAGGATTATTCTAAAATTGACCAAAATGAACCTCAAGAATCAACTAGTACTTCTGATATAGTTCATGCTTAAGAATATTAATTCTTCGTTTTAAAAAAAATGAGATTTTTATAATAATCTTATCCACATATAGATTTCCTGAATATCAGGTTGTGACTGGCTCTATTAACCGCATGCCAAATCTTCTCCAGCTCTCATGCGACCACCCAGGCCTTAACAAATTTAATAAAACAAATGATGTACAATCATAACCACTGTCAAAAACATAACCCTTACTCTAGGTCTCCACCCAAATTTTAAAAGTCACAATTCAGATGATCCAAAACATTACAACAAGACATACCTGGTCCATTATACTCACCATAAAACCTAGAGCTCCAAGGATCCCTAAAAAATCACTACAATATTTAGTATACATTCCTGGCCTACACAAAAACCACCACTGCATTTAAATACACCAAACAACCTCTGAAGGACCAACATATGATAAATATAACACAATAATTAATACGTTCCACTGACAAAAAAACATGTAGCAATCACATTATCAAGAATTAAACTCGGTTTTCTCATGGAACAAACACACAAATTGTTAGTATACCAGGCATGGTACCCGTGCTAACTATTAGTATATATCTGCATGGTACCTGAGCCAACAATAAATTAATATCCCCATACCTAGAGTGGTACCCGAGCCAACCATTAGTATATACTAAGTGTGGTATCCAAGCCAACCATGGGATATCCTATACCATGCATGGCACTCATGCCAACCATCAAACAAAAATTATAATCACACTTGTACACTAAAGTAAAAACATTCATTGCATGTTATTGACAATATTTATCATTACAAATCATGTTCTTTCCTTTTTCGAAATCACATATCATGCATGCAATACCAACGACGCAGATGACAAGCACCTTTAACATAAATGGGAAGACAAACAACCATCACCTACCTAGAGAATTCTTTCTCGAATAATTTCTAATGATAATCTTACTACCCCCCAATCACCTATCCCAGGACAATTCCCAAAAATCATCATTAAATTATCATTAATAAGGTAAGACCATCCTCAACCTAAACCACTACTAAACACTGTTAAACCATCCAGACTCCATGCCCGAAGCCCTATACATGAAATCTCTTGACAACTCATAAGATATTATGTAAGAAAACACATATTTAACTACTCATTTTAGAGAAAGGCTAGTCTACCTAGACACCAAGGAACTGCTAAAAAACTCAGAACATGGGCTTCTAACTCTGTGGGGGCGAGTTATGACCAACATAGACTAGAATTTCATGGGTTGTGACCTCCATTGCCCTAAAATCCCCCCCCCCCTCCATGTCTTCCCAGCTTCGAGCTGCCAAAGGGTTTTTTTAAGTAACCCTCATCTAATTTTTCTAATGAAAGGTGGGGGGAAGAATAAAAGAATTCACATTTTCCAAGTTTTTCACCCGTTGATCCTGCTAAAATGCCTGACATACTGCCATAGCGTTGCCGCCTTAGAGGAATTATTCCCTCTATGGTGGGATGACGTCAACCTGAATCAAGTCAAGTTATTCAATTATCATCATACATCAAAATTTTAAATTGGCAATATATTTCAATAGTTTTTAGGATTCCGCACGAGGCAATATTGAATAACGACGGTTCAGGTCATTAGATGAAAGCATATTATTTGCATGAAGATTCTTACCCCCTTGAGTTTTATGAGATTTCCTTCATGAAATCATGAATTATTATGAAAGTAACAATTTCTATCTTGAAAACTAAGTCTAATAATTTCTTTATGACTTCTTAATAACTTCTTAATGGTTACCT
This sequence comes from Solanum tuberosum, assembly GCF_000226075.1. Classification (NCBI taxonomy): domain Eukaryota; kingdom Viridiplantae; phylum Streptophyta; class Magnoliopsida; order Solanales; family Solanaceae; genus Solanum; species Solanum tuberosum. The sequence goes on along the minus strand of NW_006238998.1, from coordinate 500,948 downwards.
GATGTTTTCTCGATGAATTCTTGAAAATTCTTATGTTATAAACTCTAGAATTATGATATATGAAATTCCCCAAATGTAATTTTAATGATGATATCATCTGTTTCTTTGACTACAATATTATGATATGATAGATGCCTCTCAAGAATGCAAAACTATTATACATGATATGTAACCTTATGACATGATGACATGAACTAAATTTATGTACTATGGTCCAAAAATTTTATGAACATGAGCCTTTAGGCTTATCCATGAACACATGAGCATAAAGGAGTTAAATTATTAATTGAGAAGGCATAAGTATAAATGATGAACACATGTTTGTCAACGTATGTTATGAATTGTGAAATTGGTTAGGGAAAATTATTCTTTCATGCCTCTTTTAAGGGCTAGTTATGGATCAACATTACAACTCAATGAGTAGCTACTAATATATTGTTGGTTTTAAAAGAGAAGAAATTGCATAAAAGAATAAAAAGAATAAAAAGTCATAAAGCTTATGAATTAACGTTTAATGTTTCATTGTTATTTCACTGCACCCTAAGAATGCAATATATAATAAAACTAATAACTTCTAAACCTAAAATTAAGCAAAAAGATCTACAGAAAATACCTAATTGCTAAAGTTGATAAAATACTATTTATTCAAAATTCAAAATGAATTTAACTCCTAATTAAAAAACCTAACTGGTTGACTAGATCTATTTTAATAAAACTACTGCAGTAAAACTTTACAATTCTAAAGAAAATATTCAAGACTCCTCCTTGGTTTAGAAATTGCAAATTTTTTGTCTTCTATCTTGGGATCTCCAAACTTGGTAACCGAAAGTGACCTTGCGAATAAATCTGCAGATTCATATTTGGATTTGTAGTAAACTAAATTCACTTCTCGTTTGGAATGCAACTCTTGAGTACTAGATCTTTTTGGCATGTCTTCCTACTTCATTTGAATCTTGAATTTAAACTGACTCATTTTTTTTTTCTAAAAAATAGATAACTCCTCCATTGCTTCAATTCTTTTAGAAACATTGAAAGTTCATTTAAACCTAGCAGGTTCACATTTTGCTTGTTCTTTTATCATTGGAGGACCATCTTCTAATTTTTACAGCATGTGATCTTTTTCATAAATATATTCCATTGGTTAAATAAAATTTTTTTTACCTCTCATCTTAATATTTAAAACTTTTTTCTAGCATCATCACTGACAAAACAATGCTTATTCTCAAAGGATACTTTGTATCCTTTTTCTACTAACTGACAAATACTCAATCAGTTTTGATCAATATCAGGTACATAAAGAACATCTAAAATTGACTTAATACCTGAATCTGCTTTGATGACAACAGTTCATTGTCTTTGAACAAAAATCTGGTCACCATTTATGTTCCTAAATTTGGATATTTCAGTAGGCATTAGTTCATTAAACAAACTATTGTCATAAGTCATATGGTTAGTGCAACCACTATCAATAATCCAAATATTTATTGAAACCTTACTTGAGATACATGTTGCAAAGAAAAGATGATCTTCTTCTTCTTCATTGACAACATGTGCATCTAATTCATGATTCTCAAATTTATTTTTGCAAATCACTACGTCATGGCCAAGCTGATTGCACTTGCTACGCTTCGCGTCTGGCCTTTTCCAACCTCTAAATGGTGGATGACCTATTATTCCACAGTAATAACAAGGTGGGTAATTTTTCAAATTTTAACTTCTGCTCTGAATTTTATGGCTAGCTTCTAAGGCTCCTTCAATCATAACATCTTTCCTCATAAGTCTTTTTTTTCAAATGTCTGAAAAGAATTTAACAACTCTGCCATGGTAATCTTGGACAGATCTTATGTATTTTCTAAGGTAGTTATACATGCTTCATATCTTTCAAGCATCTATAATAAGAATTTTTTCAACAATTCTTGCATTTTTAAATTCAGCGCCTATAAATCTTACCTTGTTAACAATGCCAAGAAATCGGACAACTGTCTCAGAGTCTTTCATTCTCTACAACTCAAACTCTCTTATTAAATTCAATATTTGCATTCCTCGAATTATTTCATCTCTAGTATATTCTTTCTTAAGATAATCTCAAATTTCTTTAGGTGATGTGAGAGACATATTTCTTATGAATATAGTTGTTGAAACAGTAACAATTAGAGTTTCCTTCACTTTAAACTTCTTGGTTTTCTTTTCCTTTAGACTCTTGATTTAAACTATGGTGGGATTATTTGGCAGCAGATTAATTTCATAATCCTTTTCCATAACTTCACAAAGATCAAGAATGTCCAAGTAAGTTTCCATTCTCATAGCCCATAACTGATAATTTTCACCATCAAAAACAGATGGAGCCATTAGTTAAAAACTATTTTCAGAATCCATCTCTTCACTCACAGGTCCCTCAAGAAAAATGGCTCTAGATACCAATTGTTTGTTTTCAAATAGAAGAAATTGCATAAAAGAATAAAAATATTAAAAGAATAAAAATAAAGAAAGCTTATGAATTAAGGTTGAATGATTGATTGTTATTTCACTGAAGCCTAAGAATCAATTTATAATAAAACTAATAACTTCTAAACCTTAAATTAAGAGAAAAGATCTGCTGAATATATATACCAAACTCCTAAAGTTAATAAAATAATATTTATTCAAAATTCAAATAGAATTCCTAATTAAAAGACCTAACGAGCTGGCTAGGTGTATTTTAATAAAACTGCTGCAGTAAAAACTTTACAATTCAATATTCAACATATATAAACTATGTAATATGACCTCATTCTTCAATTTGTTCTTTAAGTCTGCTAGTAGCACTTGCAAAGTCAATTTTCCGAATATACCTTTTGCTCTGTAAGTGCACAAGTATTCTAAATGTCTGTGTTTTTATTTAAGCTTAACTCTACATATATTTTTTCTTAACTTCAAACTCCACATTGACTCGAAATCTCTTGACTTAGAGCTCTACTTCAAGTGAGACTCCTTCTTTAATTCAAATTCCGTGCCACTTTAGGCTCTTTTTTCAAATAAAAATTGTTGATTGTTTTATTTTGTAGTCAAACACTAACTCTTCAATTAACACATGTGTGTTTTCTTAAGTTTATCACGAAAGTATCATGTATTTCTTGATTAATGCACACTTCTCTTTATTCAAAAGTGATCTTACTACAAATTTAAATTGTTGAGGCAGTGTAACTATGAACCAGGTTGACTTACATGTTTCCTATCACATTGTCAATCATCAAAACTTCATTGAACCCATCAGTTTAGTTGATCGTGCCGAGATCAGACTCTATTAGCTCACATTATTGTTTATATATATTACATTATTAGAATCCTATACTTAAATGAAATATGATGCAAGAAATATCCTAAAGGCAATCCAAAAGACCTCATCTCTTCAACTTCATATGTCACTATTATGATTATATTGGTTTCTAATATTGATCTTGATATGTTTTCATTTTCCATTATACTATTGTATATACAATATTATTCCACATGTGCTTATGTCCCTTCAATTGTAGACCCTTCAACTCTTTTGAAGCAGGCTTTGGTACAAAGACATGTTAGGGGGCTCGCTAGGCTCTATATTTTCTGCTATTGGTGAGCCCCTCTTTATTTCCAAAGGCTAAGTCTACAATTTTATTGTACTTTAAGCTTATGTTTAAGGAATACCAGGGGACTTTTCTTGATAGACATTACTCAATTATACTTAAGGCTTCACAAATAGACAAATAGTTATGCTTCAGTTTGGACCTTTCTGTCATTTGTTAGGGATTTCAATTATATGGCTTACATTTAGGGAAAATATTTCATTTGTAAGACTTGTCTTTTCAAATGCTTTTAAAATATGGTTTGAGCTCATGTGTTAATGTATTCTCATGTATAATATATGTTATGGTTACGCTCGAACCATCAATGACATTGAATATTGATCTGGCTAGGTTTTTAGCCTAAGTGTGGTGTGGTGTGGCGTTTGTTACACAAGGGGTTGATACAACAAAACTTCTAATTTCTTCTAAGGAATTCAAATGACTCTATGAATATAAGTTTATGTGAGATGGGTATTCATAAAATTAGGGCGTAGGAAGACCATTAATATATGTTTTTTTGTAGCCTTCATATTCCATGACTTTTCTTAAAAGAAGCCTTAACCTAAAACTACACCTTAAAGTTGAAAAATTCTTTTTTCACAAAATTTCTTGATCCAAATTTTTTTATATATATTAAATACTAACAAAAAATGAATATAATTTTTATGATAACAACTTATGCCATATAATGGCCTTCATAAACAAAATCTTCAATTAATATTAATTGTATGAATGTTCAACTTTAGTTCCCTATTTTGAAAACATATAACAGGCTTAGGGGAATTAATAAACCCACTAAACAAAAATTCACACCACATAAAAGCATTACAAAACAATAACGAAAATTCTTGTTATTTTAGAACTTAAATAAACTAAAGGATTTAACGTTATATAGACTCTTGATACGAAATAATAGAATTGAACTTTAGGAGACACAAAGCATCATCTTTTCTCAAAATCCATCATGTTAAATTATCAAGGACATAATACGAGATTCAAAGCGTACCTAAATCCATAAATGCCATAGCGATTCTTTATCTTTTGATTATGACTCTTCCAAATCAAGAGGTATGTTGTTATGTCCTTTCCAATGATGGTATGTGAGAAAGAAAACCCTATATGATTTGGGGATCATAAACCATTATTTATAATAGGCACAAGTTTAGGTAACTCTAATTCAACTCATCATTAAACTAGAAATTACATCTGAATATATATTCATAAGAGCACATACTTTGTAAGGTATTGTTTAGACCCATTAACTTTAAATCTTTGCATATCACTTTAACTTGGGTCAGACTTTTAAGGATAGAAATAAACATACAATTATTCTTCATACAATACATTTATGGAAGCCCATAAAATTTCTATGAATCAGAACTTGTCAAAGAGCATAAATAGAAAACACATATGGATTTTTACGAGTTTGTGAGCATATAATTTCATTATCTATAGAAAGAATGTCTATCTTTTTATATTCATTTAGTCTTTATTTTTCTTTATTTCATTTATAATTTCACGTGGCATGAGTTTGTGATAATTAAATGTCACGATTTAAGCTTATTTTAAGCTAAATAAAGGAATTTTTTTTAAAAAAAAAATCGATGAAGGTGAACCTTAAGAATCAACTAGTACTTCATATAATTTGTGCTTATTAATATTAATTTTTAGTTTAAAAAAATTATATCTTAATAATAATTTTATTTTTACTAATACCACTACCTTCATTTTTAACATTACTAATAAGTTCAAATTTCAGTATATGAAATATGTCATTAATATTTTCAACGCGATGAACAAATTATCCACAAAAAAATTCAATTCAATTCAAACGAAAATAATTAGAAAAAAATAAATGAATTACATAAAAACAATAGTTGGTTGTACAGAATAAAATCTAACCTCATACGACCACCAAAGTTCAGAACAATTTTAACCCCTTTTAGTTTTTGGTTTCTTCATCCCAAAAGTATTTGCAAAACTCTCTTTCATAGGAAAAACAAAATTATTCAATACATAATATGTTTTTTTCATATTATAAATTGTTCATGCAATGGAAGAAGGTTCTCCACAATCGAAATATCTTTTTTTTCATAAAGAACAATTATTGTATAAAAGATCTTAACTAGTTTTAAATATATTTTATCAATAAAATTTTTATTAACTATTGAGAAAAGAGTAGGTTTTGATAATATATATTAAAAGTAATGAAGTAAGGTGCCTTGAGAAATAGTGATATATGAGATAAAACATTTAAAAATACTTATAATAAAAATATGCATATAATATTGATTTTGGTGGGACAATTTTAATAGCCTCGTTACCTAGTTATCACTTCGTTGCATGATGTACCGTGAGTTTACTGTAGTTTTGATGCATTATACTTGAAGTTTGTGTGCATCTAAGGCCTTTTTGTTATTAGATATGATGGTGTTTGGTCTCATTTAGTAGGAAATCAGTTTGAAGCAGTTGCCATTGAATGTAGATGAAACAACAGAAGTGTGGCAAACTACGAGCTAACCCACGAGTTGTCACTCATCTGAAGAGCCGTAGGTGGAAGTCGTGGGTCAGTGGTTCAAGGAAGTCTTACCTAAGTGTGGAACCACAAAGGCATCTTATGCCCCATAGCTTGAATGACGGACCATTAATGGGTGCCGTTATTTGATTCAGAAAGTTAAGTTCCAGTACTTGAACCACTGACGTGCAGGATGGAGTGTGAATGGACCTATGAACCATAGGTGGAAACCGTCGATGAGAAGACCAAGAATTTTTCCAACTTCGGACCCACGGAGGTGATCCACAGACCATTGGCTGATCCACAGTCTGTCGTTGGCCACCGTCGGTCGAAAACTACCAAAACCAAATTTTCCTTATTTTCGTTTCCTACTTGGTTTAGGACTTAAGTACTATAAATATAAGTTGAAATTTAAGTTTTTAAGGGTTAGACCTTTTTGGAGACTATTGTTCTTAGCTTTTGTGATTACGTTGCAAACAATATAGCAATTTAATTCTTGAAGCTCGTTTATGCAATTTACTTTTGATTTTCAATTCAAGATTTTGGTATTCATCTATTCTAATTGTAAGTTCATAATTTATCTTATTAACCCTAATATGAATCGTGAATCCTCAAGCATGAGTAGTTAAATCCACAACTAGGGTTGTGGGAACCATGAGCAATTAACAATGTATAAATAATAAATAAGTAATTCGAGAATAGCATAAGCATGTATTGTTAAATCTTTCGTTTAGAATACTTTCTAGCGGTGCGCAACGTTAGAACTTGCCTCATTCCTACTTACCGGACCAAGGAGAAAATGAATGAGAAAATGATTGTACAATGGAGATTTAGTTGAGTTTAGCCGCTATCTAATAGCCTGACCTTAATCATTGTGATGCGAGCTGTAATCTGGGGTTAAAGGTAAGGGTTAGTAAAGCAGACACCCGTGGATGGACCAAGTTACGTGGTGAAATTCTCTATTTGGAAGACCAATCACTTAGGGATACCTAACTTATCAACCTTGCATGTTAACACTAGGATCAAGTTACAATCATTAGGAATACTGCATTAAATCTTGTGGGGAACACTTATGCCCTAATTTTCATCTCATAGTGTTATCTCAAACTGCAAATCCTATTTACTTGTTACTGAGTGATACAAATCAACAAACTGTTATTTTATTTAAAAAAAACCCATTGTTACTTTTCTTGGAAGTCATTTGACTAAACGTAGATAATCATAAGTAGCCTAAGTCTGAACCATATTCCTCGTAGGATCGACTCTAACCTAAAAGTTAGGTTCTTTATTTGACAACGACCAATTATACTTCTCTCGGGAGGTGTAATTTGGGTGTTTCAAATTTTGGCATCGCTGCCAGGGAATACGACTTTTAGATTAGACTAACTTCATTATTGAACTTTAGTCAAGTATTTCCTGATTTTACATTTTTGTTTTGTTTTTATTTTCTATAGGTCTTACTTCTAGTGTATTTCAAGTACACATAGTCAAGGAAATCCCCTGACTCCCTACGACCTGGAATTTTGAAGAACTTTGAGAAGAATGGTTGGAAGAGGCTAAATCTTGAGGTACAAAATGATCCCATCGAAGGGGGTCAAGGGATGGAGCTAGTTTTCGACCTCCTGAGTTGTAAATGTGCCTGCTCAGCGTGGTCATCTAATCGAAAATATAGAAAGGGTGCAAAACCAGCCAACACCGAGAGTTCGTGATAACTACAGGGTTGACTATGACTCAGTGTAGTCAACCGATGCTATTTTTCTCCCTCAACTACCTTAGGGACATTCTTTTGTGGTGACCAGCAGCCTTATGCAAATTCTTAGATCAAGAGGGTTGTTTTCTAGGTCATCTTCGGAAGATCCATATGGTCACATGACTAAATTGAAGAGTGACTGTATGAGTAGTGTGGGACTACCAGACTTAGACATGGACATAATAGGCTTGAGAATATTCCCACTCTTGTTGACAGGAGATGCTGTTGTGTGGTTTAATGAGCAGCTATACAATTCATTATATATATGGGATGACCTGTACAAGGTGTTCATGGTTAGATATTTTCCGGTGTCCAAGAAGTTGAATCTCAAGGATAAACTAAATAACTTCAAGGCACTGCTCGGAGAGTCGATAAGTAGTTCATGGGATAGATTCACTGGATTCATGAGGATTGTGCCAAACCACCGCATAGATGATGAGTCACTGAAAGAGTACTTTTACAGAGGACAGGAGGACGCTGGAACTATAACTAGTCCTTATACTATTCGTATGTTGCACTTTGTGAAGGCCCTGTGTGACTTGGGTGCTAGCATTAACTTGATGCATTTATCGATCTATAAAAAGTTGGGTTTAGGAGCTCCCAAGCTGACTGCAATGTGTTTACTTATGGCTGATATAATTGTGAAGAGACCTATTGGAGTGCTCCAAGATGTCCTTGTGAAAGTTGAGTCATTCATCTTTCCGGTGGACTTTGTGATACTAGATTGTGAGGTTGATTTTGAGGTCCCTATCATCTTAGGGAGACCATTTCTTGCTACTGGGAGTGTGTTGGTCGATATGCAGAGAGGACAAATGAAGTTTTGATTGAACAATGAAGAGGTAACTTTTAATATATGTCTATCTATGAAGCATGAAAGTGATCTCAAGATGGTATCGGTAGTAAATCATATTGTTGAGCAAAAACCCGAAGTGTCTATCGAAAGAGAAGTTAGGTGTCAAGGCACTAGTAGCTGTGATGATGAATTTTGATAGTGATCGTATTGATGACTATGATGGGCTAGTGATTGCACTTGAGGAGGTTGAGTTTTGTTACAAGCCAAAGCGGTTGGAATTAGATATGAAAAATTGAGACACCCGCTAGCAAAACCATCCATTGATGAGCCTTCAAAACTAGAACTTAAGGTTCTTCCATCCCACTTGCGGTAAGTATTCTTGGGACAAAATAGCAGTTTGCCTATTATTATTGTTGCTGTCTTGAGTGAAGGGAAAATAGAAGCTTTGATATCGGTATTAAAGCGGTTTAAATGGGCTACATGCTGAACTATTGCGGACATTATTGGGATCCCACCGAGCATTTGTTCTTACAAAATTCAACTCATACCGAACAGAAAGCCAAGTATTGAGAATCAACGGAGATCGAATCCCCCGATGCAAAAAGATGTGAAGAAGGAGATCATTAAGTGGTTAGATGCATCAGTTATACATCCTATTGCTGATAGTAGTTGGGTCTGCCCAGTTCAATACGTGTCAAAGAAAGGAGGAGTCACTATGGTTCCCAATGCTAAGAATGAGCTTGTTCCAATGAGGCCGGTAACTAGTTGGAGAGTGTGTATGGACTATCACAAGTTGAATGCATGGATTGAGAAAGACCACTTCCCAATGTCTTTCATGGATCAGATGTTAGATCATCTCACTTAAAAGGGTTGGTATTATTTTCTAGATTGGTATTTGAGCTATAATCAGATCTCCATAGCTTCGGAGGACCAAGAGAAGACAACTTTCACTTGTCCTTATGGGACTTCTGCTTTCAAGAGAATCTAATTTGGGTTATGTAATGCTCCGGTGACCTTTCAACGTTGCATGATGTCGATATTTTTTTATATGGTGGAGGACACGATAAAGGTATTTATTGATGATTTCTCTGTAGTTGGTGATACGTTTGATGACTGTTTGACTCATTTGGCTGAGGTGCTAAAATAGGGTGAAGAGTGCAATCTTGTGCTCAACTGGGAAAAATGCCACTTTATGGTGAAAGAGGGTATAGTTCTGGGTCATCGAATTTTGCAAAAAATTATTTGAAGTTGATAGAGCTAAAGTTGAGGTAATAGAAAAACTCCTACCGCCCATCTCATTAGAAGGTGTTAGAAGTCTTCTTGGACATGCAGGGTTCTACAGGTTGTTCATAAAGGATTTCTCTAAAATTGCACACCCATTGTGCAAGCTACTTGAGAAGGAATATAAGTTTGAGTTTGATAATGCTTTTCTAAGAGTATTCGGGGAGTTGAAATAAAAGTTAACTTCTGCACCTGTCATTATTTCACCTGATTGGGGGCAACCGTTCGAAGTGATGTGTGATGCAAATGGGGTAGCGCTTGGCGTAGTACTGGGGCAGAGGCGATAGAAGTTTCTTCATCCTATGTACTATGCATTAAAATCTTTTAATGTTTCTCAATAGAACTATACTATGGCTAAACAAGAATTGCTTGTTGTGGTTTTAGCATTTGAGAAATTTAGATCCTATTTGATTAGCACTAAAGTCATTGTGCATACAGATCATTCCGCATTGAGGTATCTTATGGCTAAGAAGGATGTGAAATTGAGAGTGATTATATGGGTACTATTGTTGCAAGGATTCGACTTTGACGTGAAGGATAGAAAGGAAACCAAAAAATCAAGTCGTCGTTCACTTGTCCAAATTAGAGGAGGAAGCTATGATCAAGCTAGAAGATGGTGTTAAGATAAATGATGCATTCCCTAATGAGCAGGTATTGGTTGCTTCTTATGATCGTATTCTTTGGTTCACCGACTTTGCTAATTACTTGGCAAGTTATTTGGTGCCTTCACATTTGTCATTCCACCAAAGAAGAAAATTCATGTCTAATGTAAAGAAATTCTTTTGGGAAGAGCCTTACTTATTTCGTGTTTGCACTGATGGGATTATTTGTCATTGTGTGCCAGAGATTGAGATGATGAGTATACTAGAGGCATGTCATTCATCGCTTGTTAATGGGCACCATAGTGGTATTCGGACTACTCATAAAATTCTGTAGTGTGGGTATTATTGGCGTACCATCCATCAAAATGCTCATGATTTTGCTAAGTCGTGTGATCGTTGTCAACGAGAAGGAGGAATTTCGAGGAACCAAGAACTACCAATGAACCCGATATTGGTGATTGAGTTGTTTGATGTTTGGGGTCTTGACTTCATGGGTCCGTTTGTGAGTTCAAATGGGATGAAGTATATTCTTGTAGCGGCTGACTATGTATCTAAATGGGTTGAGGTTGCGCTTTCAAACATTGAGGGAAAGAGTGTCACCACCTTCCTGAAAAAGAATATCTTCTCCATATTAGGTACACCAAGGGCAATTATTAGCAATGGAGGTTCTCAGTTTTGTAATAAGTTGCTCAACGCGTTGCTAGAGAAGTATGGTATTTGTCACAGCGTAGCAACTCCTTATCATCCGCAGTCTAGTGGGCAACTTGAAGTGTCAAATAGAGAGATAAAGTAAATCATTGCGAAGACTGTAAATGCAAACATTACTGACTGGTCAAGAAGGCTTGATGATGCTCTATGGGCCTATCGCACTGCATTCAAAACTCCCATAAGTATGTCCCCCTACCAACTTGTATATGGGAAGTCTTGTCACCTGCCCATAGAGTAAGATCACAAAGCGATGTGGGCGCTCAAGAAGATAAATTTGGATTGGGGCACCGCATCGTGTCAAAGAATAAATGAGATGAATGAGCTTGATGAGTTTTGCCTAAAAGCATATGAAATTTCAGCCTTGTACAAGGAGAAAATGAAGAAGTACCATGATCAAAAGACCGACAAACGTGAATTTGTTCCTGGTGATTTGGTGCTCTTATTTAACTCAAGGTTTCGCTTGTTTCCTGGAAAACTCAAGTCCAAGTAGACCGGACCATTCAAGGTGACTCAAGTATTTCCACATGGAGCGGTTGAACTCAAGAATAGGGAAGGAACTACCTTCAAGGTGAATGGCCAGCGGATAAAGATCTACTTGGGGAAATCGGATAATGTCAAGGAGTTGATAGAGAAATGGGGTCTTGATGAAGTCTGAGTAATCAAGGTGTCTGCGTCGTTCTCCGACGTTAAATCAAGCACTACTTGGGAGGCAACCCAAGATGTAAAATCTAACCAACTATAGGAGTTTTTCTTTTCTAAGTAGTGAACTTTACATGAATATTTAGTACTTTATATAGATTTTTGTTTCTTTAGAATGTTAGTGCTGGCTAGATAAGGGTAGAATAGAGTCTGGGTCTAAAAAGAGTTTAGAAATTATGTTGTTGCAGTGGTCTATAGTTACCATCGACGGACCGTAGATGGCATCCGTAGATCCAGGTATGTTTTCTAAATTTTCACTAAGTGTCATGGTGAACCACGGAACCCATCGACGGACCATCGATTGACCCACGGACCGTCGACGGGGTTTTGTGGGTCCAAGCTAAAGCTTCCAATCGACCTGATCCGGACCCCAAACTTAGTTAAAACCCTTCATTTTTTAAATACACCCCCTATTTCCCTCTTTTCCCCAACCGTTGAAACCATTATTTCCCCCATAAAACACCCATTAACCTTCCCTACTACCCCCATATATTCCTCACATCCATTTTTCATCTTCCCCAATATCTCCTAGTTTTCCAAAAATCCTTTTTCTCAGCATATTTTCTCTCTTACAATAAGTATTAAGGTCTAGGTTCGGTGTCAATTTTGCTTGAGTCGTATGAAGAAAATAGCAACTAAAACACTCATCAATATTGCTTTACTTGTAAGGTAATCTATTTTACCAAACTTTGAATTTTTTGTTGTTTCAATTGAAGTAACAAAGTTGTAGTTGACCGTGGGTAGATGATTGCATGTTAAAATTGGTGAAAACTAGTTCTAAAACTACCCTTTGGACGATGGTGTTGTGAGTGTGTTGATAGTTTGAACTAAATAATGTGGGTTAGAGGTCTAAGTTAATTTCATGACTTAGGGTTTTCAAATTAAGTCGATTGGAATGTGAAATTTGCATGATTGAAACCCTAGGGATGATATAGTACCATGTAATGTGTTGAAATGCATGTTTTAGACATTGTATAGGTGTTGATTGTTGTGTTGAATGTATTGAATGAAAAGTGAAATCCCATGCTTGCATACAGCACTAGCCGACGACCTCAACCCATGGACCGTGGGTCAGCCTATGCACCGTACGTCATGATCCGTCGATCCAGTTCACACAAATATGGCAAAGTTGTGAACCACGACATGGACTACAGTCCGTTATTCAATCGATGACCCATTCTACACGTACCTAGTTCCAACTTTAGCAACCCAAAAATAGGGTCCCTGGCCTACGGAGGGGACCCACGGCTCATCGTTCAATCGAAGGTCCATAGGTACCCTCCGTAGGTCCCAAAAATAGTCACTACCTAAGTTTTTTATTTTATGTGTTTAAGTCCTACTCTTATTTTTTTTTAAAAATTCTTGGTTCTTTTTTAGTGCTTCGGTTACTAATTATCCTTCCACAGGTCAAATGGCGCCAAAATAAGCACATGTTTACAAGAGTAAGGGGAAGTCCAAGTCGGTATCACCCTCGCTCTGACTCCTTAACAAGTCTAATGGAGTGGAGTACGCACCAGATCATACCCGAGGCTCCCCCACTGCCCCCTTGACCATGAGGTGCCAGAGCAAACAGGTGGTCATATCGGATGAGGAACGCTCTCCCAGTCCAGCAGTGGCCCCAGTCTAAGGAGGGGTCCAGCATTCAGGAGAGTCGCAATCCGGCACAAAGTCTCATTCCGACTCATGTTCCAATGGCACACCAGCCTCAACCTCCAATGCCACTAGCTCTAGAGAGGCTCATGACCCGCATGACATACTGTCTACTGAGCCAAATAGGTGGTGTGTTGAGGGATAGTTTCAGATCTATTATGATGGTCAGTATCGGAATGAGCAGCAAATATTTGCCAAGATTATTACTGAAGAGCGCAAGGTACTTACTGGGACCCTCCATATTGTGCCTACTATAGATGAGTTATTTGCAAAGCACAAGTGTGACTAGATGGCGAAGAGTTTGGGCGAATACTGTGACGAGATGGTCCGGGAGTTTTATGCCTCCTACGTTGCCACCATGAGGAACATTATGCCACCATGGGCTAAGTCATTATCTCAGCCTCCTCTACAGTCTACTTTGTGCGGGGTTCTCCATGGACATCTCTGAGACGACAATATGCCATTTTATTATGGCCCAACCCACACTCTGGCGATTAATACAGAAAAGTAAGACTACAAAATAGGGGTGGTTCAGAGCAGGGGCTTTCTGAGGGATGCCGAGTAGCGAGAGGCCTTGTTGAGATGGATGGCTCATCACATTGCTGAGGATGGAGAGAGCACAGAGTGGGTGCGAAACATGACTGTGCCTATCTGAAAGGCAACCCTGAGCTTGGCAGAGAAGTTATTCTAGTCCATTGTAGGTACTAGATTGTCTCCTACATAGGATGACAACGTGGTGAGTTGGGAAAAAGTTGTAATGCTAGCAGCAATTATGGTGGGGTTTGAGCTTGACTGCTTTCGCATTCTGAATGCCGAGATACATAAGAGGACATTCAAGACGACCACCACCATGCCTTTCCCGTGCCTCATTTTTTAGCTTTGTAGGGAGGCTACAGTGCCCATTTGGCATTGTGACAGATTGACTGAGGCGACAAAGACTGTTGATGTCGGCCTCATTAGAGATGATGTTAACCCTACACCACTGAGGAAGGGACCATATGTTGACCTATCTCCTTTGGGTACTAATCTAGCCAGAGATGTGGAGCAGATTGAGGTCGAGCAGAATGTTGATACTACTATGCCTACCCCTACAACAGAGGCACGGCCACCCCCCCTCCACTTACACTAGTCATGCTGCTAGCTCTTCATGAGCCACTACCCCTTCGGGTTCTAGTTTTGTACCTCTGGCTCGATTCCAGAAATTGGAGACCTAGATGGCCACACTATTGCAGTACATAAGACCATGGATGCAGAGGTCCCTGGAGGAGTCAGAGGCTCACATCGAGAGGATGATGGACACAAAGATTCAGTCGGTCCACAAGCGATTAGATGCGTTTGAGCTCAGAGTAGGCTCCGATTCAGTCGGTCCTCGGCCTACTATTGATTTCACTACTTTCCAGACGGAGTTGACTAGGCTCTGATCTGATGTTGTTACCTTCATTGCTCCTTCTAAGGATGTCCCCGAGCCCACACTTGAGGTTTAGACGGATGAAGTGGTGATGACAACACTATTTAGCGATACGACACCACCACCTGACCCTTCCCCTGCGGCTAGGAAGCTCACCCACTCTTCTGAGCAGATTCTAGATGCTGATGAGGCCCGACGATCAAGGAAGAAAGAGAAGCAGCAGTTCGAGGCCACATAGAGATAATCTAGTTTTGAAGAGGAGCGGCGATAGCGGAGAGCCCGTGAGTTGGCAGTTACGGGTGCATCGGGTTCGAGGAGCACTACTGATGGTGTTCCCACTGTTGATGAGGGCGCTACTGAGGGTGTCACTATTGCTAATCCAGCGAATTCTGGGAAATCGGACCCACCCGCTTCTTGATGGATCTTCGGCCCTTATGCGCCATAGGTTTGCTTCACCCTTTGTCGTACAATTTTTTTGTGTATTGAGGGCAATTGCACCATTTTTTTCGTGTGGTGTGGTAAATGGGTTGTGAGTGGTAGGGTGAAGTCTGAGAAACCCAACTCATAACCCTCCCTTGGGGTTTTCTTGCCCGTGTTCTTTTCCCCTAAGGGACTGTTTTATATTTTTTTGGAACCAACATATTTAGGAGTGTATAAGTAAACCAAAAGAATGAAAGCATGATGGCATAAGAACGTGAAAATGGATACATGTCCGAAACTTTGAATTGTGCTATATATGTAGGAATAATGTGTTGAATTTGTTGGATCTTTATGTGTCATGATAGGAACCCGTATGATAGCATGACTTAAGCTATAACTTGAACTAGATTCTTCAATGATTCGATAATGAAGTAATGTGTCAAGTGTGAGTGAGGTGATTTTGCATATTCATGCAGTATGTGCCAATCTAGAACTTGCCTCGTTGGTCTTGCTCAAATAATCTAGGCTGGAAATTTTGAAATGATCATAGAGCCTTGTTGATATAAGTCCACTTAAGCCTAAAAGGAATCCAACCAAAAGAAATAAATGCTCCCTTCGATCCGAATATTTGAGCCTAATGAATACCATTTCTTTCAATACACCTAACTCACCTTCCCTAAAAATTTGTTTTGTCCCTGGTCCCTCATTGGACATTGTGCACCTTAACTTAGGCCAAAAGCCTAAATTGAGGGAGGCTAATTTAGAAGTTACCTTAATCTCAGCCCTAGTACGACCTAGGACACCATGCACCTCAACTCATGTGAAATACATAAGTTGAGGGTGGTTATGAAGAAGGAAACTGATATAAAAAGGGTATGAAAAGAGTTGTTTGTAGAAAAAGAAAAGGATAGTAAAAGGTGTGACTGAATCCAAAAGAAACAAAAGAGTGATATTGATGCTGAATAAAAAAAAAAGAGGTAAAAGAAGAAGAAAAGAGAAAAAGAAGAATGAAAAAAAGATAAAGTCACACTTGTGCTGAAATAACTCAATGAAAAGAGCTAAAAACAAAATAATGTCAGAATTGGTTGTGAAAAGAGGTAAATAGCCAATGTAATGTCAAGGAGGGCAGAAAAGTCACTAAAATACCCAAATGTATAATACTTGACCTGAGCCTACATTACAAGCTAAGAAATCCCTATAGTGATCCTAGTTGACTAATCTGAAAGTTTATGCAGCGAAAATAAAGGCAAGCCTATGATATTGAGCACTAAATGTATTTGAGTTTACTTCTGAGCGTGAGTGTTTACTGAATCCTTAAGCTAAACCATCAAATTTTGAGTGAGAAATAGGATTTCTTTATGGTAAGGGCACTAGTTACATTGTTGGAAAGTTGGTATTTTGGTGATTGGTTAAAGTGTATGTGGTGATGTCAATTGGTCTTTCTATGTCATTTTTTTATCCGCATGAGTTATCTAATTGAGTCTAAATGAGAGGATTTTCACTATGTGAAAGAATTGATAGAGAAAGCCATGTGATAACTTATGTTTGTATGTTTGCTTCTCCATGAGTGTCGTTTATAGTTTAGTGTGTCACTTGAGGACAAGCAACGATTTGAAGTTGACGGTGTTGATGTAACGTGACTTAACGATATTTTTGATGCATTATACTTAAAGTTTGTGTGCGTCTTACGCATTTTTGTCATTAGATATGATGGTGTTTGGTGTTATTTTGCAGGAAATCGATTTGAAGCAGTTGTCATTGAATGTAGCTGAAACAACGGAAGTTTGGCAACCTAAGTGTGGAACCACGGAGACAACCGACACCCCATAGCTTGAGTGACATACCGTTGATGGGAGTCGTCAATTGATTCAGAAAATTGAGTTCCAGTACTTGAACCGCGAATGTGCAGGACAGAGCGTGAATGGCGTATGAACCATAGGTGGAAACCATCGATGAGAAGACTAAGAATTTTTCCAACTGCTGAACCACAAAGGTGACCCACGAACCGTTGGCTGATCCACAGTCCGTCGTTAACCACCATCGGTTGAAAACTACCAGAATGGGATTTTCCTTATTTTCGTTTCCTACTTTGTTTACGACTTAAGTACTATAAATATAAGTTGTAATTTACATTTTTCAGGGTTAGACCTTTTTCGAGACTATTGTTTTTAGCTTTTTTGGATTACTTTGCAAACAATTTAGCAATTTATTTCTTGAAGCTCATTTATGCAATTTGCTTTTGATTTTCAATTCAAGATTTCTTTATTCATCCATTCTAATTGTATGTTCATAGTTTATCGTATTAACCTAATATGAATTGTGAATTCTTAAGCATGAGTAGCTAAATCCACATCTAGGTTTCTGGGAACAATGAGCAATTAACAATGAATGAATAATAAATAAGTAATTCCAGAATAGTGTAACCATGTATTGTTAATCCTTTTATTTAGAATGCTTTCTAGTGGTGCGCAACCTCAGAACTCTCATCATTCCTACTTGTCGAACCAAGGAGGTAATGAATGAGAAAAGGATTGTACAATGGAGATTTAGTTAATTTTAGCTATTATAATTGTGATGCGAGGGCTAATCTGAGGTTAAAGGTAAGGGTTAGTAAAGCAGACACCCGTAGACGGACCAAGTTGCGTAGTGAAATTCCCTAGTTTGAGGACCAATCACTTAGGGATACCTAACTTATCAACCTTGCATGTTAACACTAGGATCGAGTTACTATTATTAGGAATAATGTGTTAAGAGATTGTGGGGAACACTTATGCCCTAGTTTCTATCTCTTATTGATATATCAAACTGCAAATCTTGTTTACGTGTTACAGAGTGTTACAAATCAACAAACTGTTAGTTTACTTAAACCCCCCCCCCCACCCCCCGCATTGTTACCTTTATGGGAAATCATTTGACTAAACGTAAATAATTATAAGTAGCCTAAGTCTGAACCATATTCCTCATGGATCGACCCTAACCTAAAAGTTAATTTCTTTATTTGACAACGACTGCTTATGCTTCTTTCGGGAGATGTAATTTGGGTGTATCATGACACGTAATTATTTATGCATAAAGCAACGTTCAAACAAAATGTAATGATCCTCCAGGTCATTTCTATGTTTATGCCTTCTTTTCATCGGTTAGAGTAGTCATGTAGCGACCACAAGTCATTTAAGACTTGATGGCACTGACTGTTCGGTCGCCTGGTCGTTCCTTTGGGTTTTATGCCTGTTTTCCTATTTTGGAGCTTTTGAAACTTGAAAAGTTGATTTCAGTCATAACCTCAGGTAAACGACCTCATATGGGAATTATGACGGTTGCATCAGCTCTGCAGCGGCCAAATTAGGCTAGTAGAATGGTTGACACGAGTCTTGAGGCTTTCAATGTGACTTTTGGGACATTTGGCGCTTTAGCCTTTGAATTTTGGCTTAAGTTTGACTTTGGTCAGCATTCTTGTTAAATGCGCTCGGATAAGAATACTGTCAGGGCTACTAGTTCTGAAATGTTGAGTTTGATCTAAAATGACCCTTCGTGCGCTTCCCGGGGCATCAGTCTTATTCTGAGGCCTGATGTGGAAATTGGCTAAAATTGGCACTTGGGTGTGGGGCCCACTTTATGTCGAAATGACCTCGTATGGAAATTATGACTGTGCCATTGAGTCTAGAATGTTGAATTTAGTGGGGTAGCATATCTGGTTTATTTTTATCGGGTCTTGAACGAATTCCAAGGGTCTGTTCGAAGACTTCTAAAAAATAAATAACAAAATTTGGTGTTCCTAGTGCAGACCTTTAGCGATCAAAATTTAGTCTTTTGGCGACTAGATTTAGCTTTTAGTGACCAAAACTGCTACTATTTATATAGCAAAAAATTAGATTCAACCTCATTTTTAAACTTCGATATCTCGAGTTCTAGAGCTCCGTTTTGGGTGATTTGAAGTTCGGTGTGTTTGGGTTTGCGTTGGTTGTGTGGTGACTATTTGGAGCGTGTCGAAAATTCTCCGATTGTGGTGTATCTGTGTTGTAAGTGGCTACCCCCAAGTCTCTTTTGTGTAAAGTTTTGCATTTTGGGTTGTTATTGCATGGAGTTGTTCCGAGCCCAGAGAAGTGCTCCGTTTTGGAAATTCTGTAGGACCTCTTTACAGAGTCAATTCTGGAAATTCAGGTACGGGTTCCATATTTACCAATTTTGACTCTAACATTGGTATGTCTTTGATTCTGATAATTTAGTGGCTAAAAGACCGTGCTGATGATGAGATTCTATTTTTTATAGTGTGGCAGCAATCTAAGGTTGTTCTGGTGTGAGGTAGTTTGTAGTGGACGTCAATCCACGATGGCTTGGAGTTGATTTGCCATTTTGATATCGTTGTTAGAGGACGTTGATCCACGATAGCTTGGAATTTGAGATCCTCTATGGAGTTCATTTTACCCCCACACTCTTGCTGGCATTGGGCGGGGCCCTCGGGAGTAATAGTTGACTCACCTGGCTGCTATTAGGTAGGGGCCCCGAGATGATTAGTTGGCTGGGTAGTTAGATATAAGTTACTTGAGGTCCTCTTCGAAGTTGACAGGCCCGCGCACTCTGTTTGGCTAGGGCAGGGCCCCCGGGAGTGTTAGATGGCACATTTGCCTGGCTTGGGCAGGGCCCTCAGAGTGTTAACATATTGGGCAGTTGGATTAGGGCTTTTGGAGGGGATTGATATACCCTCGCACAACACTCACCTGGCTTGGTAATGCCCCGAAGTTGTTGGAAGGCTAGGTGGCCCGATGTGGAAGTCTGACTTGTTGACTGGGTTGGAATTATGGGTTGTGTCAGTTCGGAGTAGGGTTTCCTTTTGGTTCCGTAGTTGTGGCTTCTCTGTGCACCTATTGGGCTTTTGGGAGTTCATTCGGGTTCTTGTTTGTTTGTGCGTGAGTGTACCTAGAAGGTCTTATTGAAGGCTTAGATGGGTTTAAGTTAAATATCATTAGACTGGCTCTTTGATTGTTCTTCTCTTATTTCTATTGACCTCTGTTCGTGTTTGATTCTATCTTTTTCATCTGTTTTTACCTTTATTGCTCAGTCGACCTATGATGCCTACTGGGTACCTGTCGCTTTGGTACTTATGATACACTCTACATTTATTTTCATGGTGCAGGTCCGAGGACTAGCTATCAACATTGAGGTCGAGCCTACAGATTTTTTTTCTAGAGACGAGGGTGTTCTCATAGCATTCTGGAATTTCTTGTCTCCATTCTGTATTTACATTTTGACTTACCTTTTGCTTTTTGAGGCTATCTTGTTTCTCTTGTCCTCTTCGGGACCTATACTCTTTCAGTAGTTTTTACATGTGATTCCCAGGTTCTGGGAGGTATCTTTTGTGTATATAGTTTTGGGTTAGCTTTCGCCTTCCTCTTATGTGTTCAATTTATTTATGCTTCGCTTAGTTGAGAATAGTCCCCCCCCACTCCCATTACTCTAAATTTCCAAGACATGGTTTGTCTTGCCTACTGACAAGTTGGTAGGCGTCATAATGGCTTGAGAAATTGGGCTGTGATAAAGTTGGTATCAGAGCCCCAAGTTCGTCGGTCTCACTTATATAGAGCTAACATCTAGTAGAGTCCTAAGGATCAGCACAGAGACATCCATGACTTATCTTTGAGAGGATATAGGATGTCCTTACGGAGTTTTCTTAGTTTGTATCATTTTTGTGCGTTTTTGTCTGGTTGGTTTCATGGAATCTTACTTGTTTCACAGTATCACAGGATAGCTCGCACGCGTAATAGAGGTCAACCTCGAGGTCGAGGCCGGCCTGGAGCGCCATCTCGAGAGAGAGGGAGGACACTGGAGTTGGAGGTGAAGCCTTAGTTAGACCAAATTCCTCCCCAATCGGTGGGGTCGGGACCAGCCGAGCCACCACCCACACCAGTTGCCACCCCTAATATTGAGGCTATGCTTATGCAGTTTCTAGCGGCTATTAGGGGCATTCAGCAGCAGCAGGCCCCAGCACCAGTTCCAGAGTCGGCTCCAATACCGTAGGATTAGCCTGCAACAGCGGCCCAGGAGGTTCAGCAGCCGCCAGCACCGGCCACCATTCAGCCGGATGTTTTAGACCGATTAATTGCACTAAGGGGGCAGAAGATGCTCGTGGTGTTTCTGAGACTGTCACCACCGAGGTTTTCTGGGACAGTTGGCGAGGATGCCCAGGAATTCCTTACTACCTACCGGGAGCGACTGAAGACTTTGGGGTTGGTGGAGTCAAGGGTAGGCGACTTCACGGCTTATCAGTTAGATGGGTCAGCCAGACAGTGGTGGCGCTCTTTCATGGAGACTAGACCATTTGGGTCCCACCAGTGACGTGGACATAATTTTCTGAGGCTTTTTTGGCTAGATTTTATCCCATAGAGCATTAGGGATCAGCTCTGTGATGAGTTCTCAAGGTTGGAGCAGGGCTCCATGGCGGTATCTAAGTATGAGGTTAGATTTCATGAGTTATCCCGTCATGCCACCATGATAAGGAGAGAATCACGTGTTCATTAGAGGGTTCAAGTTGCAGCTCCGTATTGAGTCGTAGTCTATGGTTTCAACAGGCCACTCTTTCTGGATTTAGTGGACCATGCCCGCACACTTGAACAACTCCATCGCAAGGCCCACGGGGTCAGCGACAAGCGGGCCTGATAGGATGATAGGTTTAGTGAAGCCCGTCTTAGGCCTAGGGATACTCAGGACTGGGTTCATCACAGGTTCCAGTCGAGTCAACCTAATCCCAATTTCAAGCATCATTACAGTTATCAGAGAGTGACCAATACCGTCAGGGTAGTTATAATGTTAGACCGAGTCAGAGCCGAGGTGGGTTTCAAACAGGTTCATTAGGTCGGGGTGGCCGGCCTCCAGTTGCAGGTAGATCATTAAAGGGTTGCTTCACGTATGGGGAGCTTGGGCATTGGTCCATAAAATGCCCTAGCTCTAGATTAGCCTTACCAACTCCTCAGGCAGCGAAATCGGTAGTAGCAGTATCCCCTCCAGATAGAGAAGGAGGTCAACATCAGGGTGTTCAGGGAGGTCCCTGGGGAGGCAGGCCAGGTGGCAGAGTGGATGTGCGTGGTAGAGATGCCCAGGGCCATTCCATGTAGCTCCAGCTAGAGTAAAGGCCAACGCATCAGATGATGTGTTCACAGGTACGGTTCTCTTATACCATCAGTCCGCTTCAGCCTTATTTGATCCTGGTTCTACTTACTCGTATGTGTCTGCTTATTGTGCTCATCAGTTGGGGTAAGTCATGAGCCCTTAGTGGTACCATTGCGTGTTTCGACCCCAGTAGGGGATTCTTTAGTAGTGGATCAGGTTTGTAGATCCTATGTGGTTATTATTTAGGGGCAGGATACCCAGGCGGATCTTATTGTGCTTAGTATGGTGGATTTTGATTTCATCTTGGGCATGGACTGGTTATCCCCTCACCGAGCGGTTTTGGATTGCTATGCCAAGACTGTTATTTTAGCCATGCCTGGTATTCCGCCGGTGGTGTGGTGGGTCCTCGTAGTCGCATACCGGTTGGAATGATTTCTTATGTACAGTCTCGAAGGCTAGTGGTTGGCGGGTGTTTGGCATATTTGGCTTATCTTAAAATGTTAGTATTAAGGGCCTTATAGGTTATTTTGTGCCTATGGTCCGAGAGTTCACATATGTGTTTCTTGCCGACCTTCCTAGCCTACCCCCGGAGCGGGATATTGGTTTTGCCATTGATTTGGAGTTGGGTAATCATTCTATTTCCATCCCAATATATTGTATGGCACCCGCATAGCTCAAGGAGGTCAGTGTTCAGATTCAGGATCTCTTGGGTATGGGATTCATTCAGCCTAGTGTATCGCCTAGGGGTTCCCCAATCCTATTTGTGAAGAATAAGGACGGTACTATGTGGATGTGTATTAAATACAGGCAGTTGAATATGTTGATGGTAAAGAACAATTACTCGTAGTGATGATCTATTTGACCATCTTCAGAGAGCCGCAATGTTTTCAAAGATTGACTTGAGATCCGACTACCATCAGTTGAGGATTAGAGAAATGGACATCCCTAAGACAACATTTAAGACTCGTTATGGCCATTTTGAGGTCCTGGTGATGTCTTTTGGGTTGACTAATGCCTTTGTAGCCTTCATGGATTTGATGACTCTTGTATTCAGGTCTTATCTACATTCTTTCGTCATCGTCTTCATTGATGATATCTTGGTATACTCGCAGATTCATATTGAGCATGAGCAGCATTTTAGGATAGTGCTCCAGACTTTGAGAGATCATCGGTCGTATGCCAAGTTCTCAAAGTGCAAGTTTTAGCTCGAGTCCATAGAATTCTTAGGCCACGTGGTGTTTAAAGATTGCATTATGGTGGATCCGATGAAGATTGAGGTTATTCGTGGTTGGGCCAGGCACACTCTTATGACTGAGCTTCGAAACTTCATCGGATTGGAAGGGCACATGAGTTTAGTCGAGGGTTTCTCTACAATAGCAGTGCCATTGACTTGATTGACTCGCTAGGATGTTCCTTTTAGGTGGTCGGAGAAGTGCGAAAGGATCTTTATGAGGCTTAAGGATTTGTTTGCAACTACTTCTATATTGACTCTTCCAGCTGAGGGAGAGGGCTTCATGGTATATTGTGAGGCATCTGACGTTGGTTTGGTTTGTGTGTTGATGCAGCAGAGCTAGGTTATTGCTAATGCATCGACGTAGCTTAAGCTACATGAGCGCAACTATCCCACTCATGACTTAGAGTTAGCGGTGGTAGTTTTCGCGCTTAAGATCTGGAGGCATTACCTATATGAAATTCATTGCGAGATCTACACTGATCATAGGAGCCTTCAGTACATTTTGACCCAGAGAGATCTTAATTTGAGGCAGCGCCGTTAGATTGAGCTCCTAAAGGTCTATGACCTCTCTATTCATTACCATCCGGGCAAGGATAATGAAGTAGCAGATGCCTTGAGCTGGAAGGCGGGGAGTAAGGGTAGTCTAGCCTTCCTTTTTTATTTCAGAGCAACCTTTGGCTTTGGACATTCGGTCCTTAGCCAATCAGATGACCAGGCTTGATGATTTAGATTTTGGTCGGGTGTAAGCTTATGTGGGAGTTCAGTTATCCCTACTGGATCAGCTCCGCAATCATTAGTACGAGGATGAGTCTCTGGTAACACTTAGAGATAGAGTCTTGGCAGGCAATGTAGGGCACCGCTAAGATGTATCATGACTTGATGCAACATTACTGGTGGAGCGGTATAAGGAGGGACATCTCACACTATGTGTCCCATTTTTTGTGTTGCCAGCAATTGAAGGCCGAGCATTTGCGGCCTGGTGGTGAGTTGCAGAGATTACCCATTTTTGAGTGGACGTGGGAGTTCATCACCATGGATTTCATGGTGGGTTTACCTCGGAGTTGTAGAGGTGTTGACAACATTTGGGTCATCATGGATCGATTAACCAAGTCAGCTCACTTCCTTCCAGTTCATCCTTCCTTCAGTCCTTAGAGATTAAGTCGTATCTACATTCGAGAGGTAGTCTGTCTCCATGGTGTGCCTGTTTCTATCATTTCAAATCGAAGTTCAGAGTTCACCTCCAACTTTTAAAGGGTATTTGAGGAGGAGTTGGGCACCCATGTCGATCTTAGCACAACATTTCACCAGCAAACTGATGGATAGTCTGAGCGTACTATTCCGGTTCTTGAGGATATGTTATGGGCTTGTGTTATGGACTTTAGAGGTCATGGGACCGATTCTTGCATTTTGGCAGTGTTTCCGTACAACAACAACTACCATTCTAGCATTGAGATGTCCCCAGTTGAGGCCTTGTATGGTAGGCTTTGTCGCACTCTAGTTGGTTTTCTTGAATCTATAGAGCCTAGGACACGTGATGCAAACTTGTTTTAGGAGGCCTTAGTTCATGTGAGGTTAATTCAGGATAGGCTCTGGACGACTCAGAGTACACACCACAGTTATGCGGATCGCAGGCGTCAACCATTGAGATTTGCCATTGGTGACCGGGTATTCCTTTGAGTGTCGCCCATGAAGGGAGTGATGAGATTTGGGAGGCGGGGCAAGCTTAGCCCCGGGTACATTGGGCCTTTTGAGATTTTGAGGAAAGTTGGTGATGTCAATATTTTTAGAAATGGTGGAACACACGATAGAGGTATTTATGGATGATCTCTCGGTAGTAGGTGACTTGTTTGATGATTGTTTGAGACATTTAGCTAAGGTACTAAAATGGTGCGAAGAGTGCAATCTTTTGCTAAACTGGAAAAAATGTCACTTTATGTTAAAAGAGGGTATCGTTCTAGGTCAACGGATTTCACTAAAGGTTATTGAAGTTGATAGAGCTAAAGTTGAGGTAATAGAAAAATTCCCCTCACCCATCTCTGTAAAAGGTGTTAGGAGTTTTCTTGGCATGCATGTTTCTACCGAAGGTTCATAAAGGATTTCTCTAAAATTGCACACCCATTGTGCATTCTACTAGAGAAGTTGTATAAGTTCAATTTTGATGATGCTTGTCTGAGATCATTTGGAGAGTTGAAAGAAAAGTTAACTTTGGCACCAATCACTATTTCACCAGATTGGGGACAACCGTTTGAAGTGATATGTGATGCAAGTGGGGTAGCGCTTGGTGTAGTATTAGAACAGAGGCGATAAAAGATTCTTCACCCTATTTACTATGCGAGAAAAGCTTTGAATGTTGCTCAAAAGAACTAAATTGTGACTGAATAGGAACTGCTTGTAGTGATTTTTGCATTCGAAAAATTTAGATCCTATTTCCTTGGTACAAAGGTCATAGTACATACTGATCATTCTTCACTGAGGTTTATGATGGGTAAGAAGGATGCAAAACCAAGATTGATTAGATGGGTACTTTTGTTGCAAGAGTTTGATTTTGAGGTAAAGGATAGAAAGGGAAAAGAAAATCAAGTTGTGGATCACTTGTCCAGACTTGAGGAGGAAGCTATGATCAAGCTAGAAGATGGAATTGAGATTAATGATGTGTTCCATGATGATCAGGCATTGGCTGCTTCATATGACCTTATCCATTGGTTCGCAGACTTTGCTAACTACTTGTCAAGTGATTTGGTGTCGTCGAATTTATCATTCCACCAAAAGAAAAAGGTCATGTACAATGTAAAGAAATTCTTTTTGGAAGAGCCTTACTTGTGTTGTGTTTGTGCTGATTGGATTATTCGTCGCTCTGTGCCCGAGGTTGAGATGATGAGCATACTAGAGGTGTTTCATTCATCGCCTATTGGTGGGCACCATAGTGGTATCCGAACTTCCCATAAAATTTTGCAGTGTGGGTATTACTGGCCTATCATCCACCAAGATGTTCATGATTTTGCCAAGTCTTGTGATTGTTGCCAGCGTGAAAGAGGAATTTTAAGAAAGCAAGAACTACCAATGAACCCAATATTGGTGATTGAGCTTTTTGATGTTTGAGGTCTTGACTTCATGGGTCCGTTTGTGAGTTAAAATGGGATGAAGTACATTCTTGTGGTGGTTGACTATGTACCAAAATGGGTGGAAGCAGTCGCGCTTTCAAACAATGAGGGAAAGAGTGTAACCGCATTCTTGAAAAAGAATATCTTCTCAAAATTTGGTACACCAAGGGCAATCATAAGAGATGGAGGTTCTCACTTTTGTAAAAAAGTTGTTCAAGACATTGCTTGAGAAGTATGGTGTTCGTCATAGTGTAGCAACCCCTTATCATTCTCAATCGAGTGGGAAAGGGGAAATGTCAAATCGCGAGATAAAGAAAATCCTTGCAAAGACCGTGAATGCCAACAGAACTGATTGGTCAAAAAGGCTTGATGATGCTCTATGGGCTTATCACACTGCATTCAAAACTCCCATAGGTATGTACCCCTACTGTCTTGTATATGGGAAGTCTTTTCATCTACCTATAGAGTTAGACCATAAAGTGATGTGGGCACTCAATAAGCTGAATTTGGATTGGAGCGCCGCATCGAGTCAAAGAATGAATGAGATTAATCAGCTTGATGAGTTTCTCCTAAAAGACTATGAAAGTTCCGCCTTGTACAAGGAAAAGATGAAGAAGTACCAGGATCGGAAGATCAAAAAGCGTGAATTTTCTTTTGGTGATCAGGTGCTATTATTTAACTCAAAGTAATCCAAGTATTTCCACATGGAGTGGTTGAGCTCGAGAACAAGGAAGGAATGAGGTTTAAGGTGAATGGTCAGCGAATAAGGATCTAATTGGGGAAATCTGAGAGTGTAAATGAGGTGATGGAACAATGGGGTCTTGATGAAGTCTGAGTAATCAAGGTGTCTGCGTCATGCCGTGGCGTTAAATCAAGCGTTACATGGGAGGCAACCCAAGATGTAAAATCTAGCCAACTATATGATTCTTCTTTTCAATATAGTGAATTGTTCTTTGATTTCAGATTTCTAGATAGAGTTTTTAGTTTAGATTTTTTAGTGTTGTCTAGACAAGGGTAGAATAGGGCCCGTGTCTAAAAAGTTTCCAGAAAATATAGAAAGAGAGTCCTAATGTTTGCTATGTGTGCAGGGAAGAAAAGAAAAATCTCCAGAAGTTAAGTTGATACGTAACACCCCGGATACTAGTAAGCTAAACTAGAGATTAATGTGAGGGTTAGAGTCTTGGATGTAACTCCCCATACCTAAAAATATAGGGTTTCATGTTAGAACTTCAAGGTACGACACCCAAGGACCAATCATGGGTCCTTGAGGAAGACCCTAGAAAAGGCATCCTGGGAAGTGACCTACGAGGGGACCTACGCCCCGTTGGTCCACCCACGCCCCGTGGGTCAGGGGTCGTGGGTCAGGGTCCCAGAAACAGGCCACAGACACCAACCCACAGTTCACTAGCATGCCACTTGGGTCAATCCACGGGCCGTGGTCATGTGGTCATGGTGACCTGCAGTCTATTTTGAGGAGTTAGTTAGGGGTACTTTGGGGTTTTCCGGTTTTAACTAATATTAAGTGATGTCGTTTTAGCCTAATTTAGAACACCTATATTAAGACTTTAGACCCCTAAATTAAGTCATCCAAATCATTATTTATAAATCCCCACAAGAAACCCAAATCCCTCTCAAATATTCTCTATCTAGAAAGTGAAGAGGAAGAAGTAGGAGATCTAGCTAGGTAAATTCAAGTCTCCATTGTTTCAAGATTTCTAGTCTTTATAATCAAGGTATGATGGATTATTCATTCATGGATCCCTTTCATCCATGAAGCCCCCATGTTTTCCCCAATTTAGAAGAAGATTTCCCCAAGTTAAACTAGGGTTTCTTCTAATGTTATGGGTTATGATCCAATAGAGTGGATTATGATTGTTTATGATTTTTTATGATTGTGTATGATGTAATTACATGTTTTTAGTATGATTATACATGTATTCTTGATTAACCTAAGATTCTCGGGTGAAATTGATATAGTTTGGTTTTATGCCATGAAAGGGAAAATTGAGAGCTTAGGTGTGACCTTATAAAATTTGATGAATTACTTTATGCATTTCTTGAGATAAGAGAACCTAGACATAAATTTCTTAAAAGTAAAGCGTGTAGACATGAATTGAGTAGATTAAGGCTTATGTGATGAATCATGTTTAGTAGTGTTGAGATTGAGTTAATATGATGATATATGATTAGAATTGCTTAAGAATGAAGCATGTGGTTAGATTGTATTGAGAATTATGCATATATGATGACCATGTGAAGTATTTCTTGAGAGTAAGGACTGTAGTATGAATATGACTTCTAGGGCTTTGAGGGTAAAAGCTAATATGAATGAACTAGGAATATTAAGGCTTTGAGAGTAAAGCTAGTATGTATGTTGCTTTATATATGGTATTATTGTGGAAGGACTTTACCCACATGACCTATATTATGAGTATATGAGATTATGCATGTAGTGATTTGATTACTTGAATTATGATTATATCCATGTCTTATGTAGTGAATTCTAGATGTATTGATTGAATATGATCATTGACCCTTGAAAGGGCAATATATGATATTATGCATTCTTTATGAAGTTTATGTATATGCTTTAATAACACTTTGAGAGTGAAATGTCCTTGATCATAATAATGTTGTTGTGTTGATTGAAAGGCTATTCTCTTGAAAACGTAATGAGCATGATGTGAAAGGTTTTCTCATATAATGAAGATTCTAGGTTGAAAGGCTTTCTCACCTAATTGAATCTAATGTTACATGTAGAAATGGACAGTGAAAGGTCATTCTCACACATTATCTAATGAGATATCCTAATAAAACAAGTTATGACTTAATAAGTACTTCATGGGATAAATGCTTAGCACCGAGTGGATATTGAATATGAGATGGAAGCTCTTTCGTTAGAAAGGTCAGGTTTCTAGAAGCAATCTCTTGAGATTGAAGCTCCCTGGTTAGAAAGGGCGGGTTTCTAGTAACATTCTCCTTATCCCATAAACTACGTGCCCCCGTAGGATATTTAGCTAGTGGATCCACCTAAAGCTAACAAACCATGGTCTTACCTTAGACAAGTAGGACAACCCTTTTCGGTGTGGCTAACACCGGATTCCATGTAAATATCACATGGTCTATGTCGGTTAAGGCTTAATCCCACTATGACAACAATGTGAACAAGAAGTTGAATTATGAACTATGCTTACTCAAGAAGCTTTATTTAGCATGGGTGAGATTATGGGGTCTTATCTGTAACGCCCCAAAATACTAACCAAGAGTCGCATGTCAATTTATCGTTGCTTAAATACTACAATATGTTTTATTCTCATTTTGGGAACTTGAAATTTTGTGATAATTTGAAAACTTGCTTAACATAAATTGTGATCGTAATTTAAGGTGTTGTATTGGGGTATTTTCGTAATATTCTAATTAAAATTATGTATAACTTTAAAAGGAGGTAAGGGATATATATATATATATAGGTGTATATGTATGCATTTTGGGCAGCACACAATTATTTGGGCAGCACCTTTGAAGGATAGTTGTAAAGGGGATAAGCATCACTTTTGGTGACTATATGTTTACACCTCCTCTATAGTGAAATTCATGTTCCTTAGCTCTAAGAAACCTGGTGAACTCTTTCTAACCATATTACTCTCAAAATCACACGAGAAAAACTTGGTCCTTTAGGCTGGAATTCGAGACACACCCTTCTCTTTGGTAAGTGATAAAATTTGTTCCTGAGCTTGGTAGTGTTTGGTATTTTCAGTATATCACGTTCTATAGGAATTCATTTACAGTTAATAAATATGATTTGGAAAGATAATTCGTATATGTACAACTCTTATGTTTATGTAAAACTCTAATTTAGCTCTTATGGATTCGAAATATGGGACGCAACATAGGAAAAGTTCTGTCCAGATTTTGAAATTAGAAATCCTGTATGAACAACTGGTAGTGTATCGATGAAATCTTTTTGTACAAAATATATTTTGCAGTGATTCTTGTATTTTTTGTCAACCTTTAAGAGATGTACCTTACATCTTTCATGAAGGATATATAGTCCAGTTTTGCCGTTTTCCTTTTCAAATCTAAGTTGCGACATGAAGTACCAGGATGGCAAGAATTACTCTTTTGGGAGCATAGTCGTATTTGTACAGGCTAAGCTTACTTATGATGATAATCATGTTTTATATTAACATTATTGAGCTACTAGGGATAAAGGGAGTTATTTAATTTTATTTTAAGGTTGTATATACTCGTGAACAAGTTGAGGACCTTGATACGTTGGTTGGTCTACGGTTTGAACTCTTGAAGTTGTGTTGGACTGTTTCTAAGCTAAGCACTAAGGTTTCTCTATAAACTTGTACTTGTACTTGTACTCTTTTTACCTGCTAGTATATCTGAAAGTTTATCTTGGCACCTTGGTTACCCCCTTGTCACTTTGCATTGTCATGTTGGTATCCTTTACGACATTAAAGATGCTTGTGTAACTTGCCCACTTGTACGGATTGTTTGATCACTTGGTACTCTTGTTGGGACCTTGTCCTTCCTGTGGTTGTGACTTTCTCACTATTGGCATGCCTCTTAATTCTGATCATTTGCCATCTTGACTCTGGATTTTTAGTCCGTCTTAAGAATGGAAGTTGTCCATTTTAAGTACGAACTAGAATGCCATTTTTAATATGGTTCTTGATTCTCTTGATTATTCGGCTTTGACCCTTCTTGATACAGGGCATCAACTTTTCTTGATACCTGCCTTTGCTTAGTGTGACGACATGATATATATATTGGGCCAGCCTTGTTATTGAATCTCTTGGAAAATGGTGCTATGAGCGTTCTTGACATTTGGATCCTTAAATATCGAACTTGATACTCTTTATATTTTGTTTACTTGATTTGTTTGTTATTTTTCAATTGTGCTGCCCATGACTTCAGAAAGGTAGCTTTGTGAATGTGAGGGCTCCAAACCTATAGTTTTTGCACCACTAAGCTATATGCTTAGCGATAGTTGTTTCTATCGTAGGGATTGTTCGAGAGGATGCATGAAGCTGGCCATTGGAGATGCAGATTTTGAGAGCCTTAAGGAAGATCACCTTTGCATATAGGCATCTATATTTTGTATAAACCTTGGGACTTATACATGATCTATGTGTTGTATACTTACATGAACTTTTGTGGGCTAATTTGATCATGTCACCATGGGTTGTAATATAAGTATGGCTATATGTTTTGTTCTTTTGGGGTGTGTAAGCCCAAGTCTTGTAATTTATTAAATTTACCACTTGTTTTGAATGGTTGTGTGAAGCACGAACCACCTAATGTGGGTACTCGGAAGTTGGTAATATTCTTTTTATACCATTTTTGCAGTGTGAGGATAATTTATGCATAAAAATCTCGTGAGTTATTGGCTTATATTATTTTGGAAGGGTTTTTCCACCATAAGTTAAAATTCTGCGCAATATCAATTTGACATCAAATAAATGTTTAAATGGGCAGGATGCACATCCTTAACTATTTCTTTTTTTTTTAACCTAATCCCTCTACTAAAATTATAATCAATATGGCCATAGTTAACCTCTTTTAAATGTCGCAGGTATTTATTAGATTTCTTGTTTAAGTGGTAGTATCCTTTCGAAAGGGTTGCTACAAGTGTTGGTATAAGAGCCTAGGTTTGTGGTTCTAGGACTTTTGTTGTGAATTACTTGTATAGTTGGTTGTTTTCGAAAAGGTTCTATTTTGATTATTTGTTTGCTTATATGGTTTATAATAATTGCATCGCATGTAGAGTGCATATGCATCAAGTACATGTCCCTAATGCAATGTGATTTTCCCTTTTGAAGGAATTAAGTTATGGCCTCTTCTTCTGACCGACCTATGTAAGCTGCTCGTGAAGGGTTGGGTACCTTTGTTTCCCAACCCCATGCACTGGAAGAGGTTGGAGAACATTTCTCGAATCAATATGTTCCCCACACTAGTGGGTCTGAAGTGGGAAACCATCAAGGTGTAAGAGCTGGTCCACATCCTCACATGAGTCGTGGTACTCAAGCCATGAATCCTCATTTTCAACAAATGACTGAATTCTTCCACCACATGGCTGAATCGATGCATGATCCCAACGGGATTAACTTTGAGAAAATGAGGAAAATTGGTGGAGTGGAGTTTGAAGGTACTGTTGATCCCACAGATGCTGAACAATGGCTGGAGCGCATGGAGAGGGTATTTGAGCAGTTGGAGTGTTCAGATGTTGCCAAATTTAAGTATTCTATTTCACTATTACTAATAAATGCTTATGATTGGTGGGTAAGTGTTCCGAATGCCAAGGTAAAACCTCTTGTTCTTACTTGGCATGATTTTCTTAAGGAATTTCGTATGAAGTATGTCCCACCTGCTTATTGTGATGCAAAGAAAAAGGAGTTTTTGAATCTAAGGCAACGAGGCATGTCTATTGCTGAGTACCAACAGAAGTTTCTAAGACTCTCTCGTTATGCTAGAGGTATTATTAAAGAGGAAAAAGACAAGTATAGGAAATTTGAAGACGGGTTAAATGATTCCATTAGAAAGAATGTGGTGATCCTGCAACATGAGAACTTTTGTAAGTTAGTGTCTGTTGCTTTTACTTGGGAACGACTTGATAAAGAAGAAACTAGTAGAAATGAAAACAGATTCCGAAAGCCTAAACCAGATTTTGGGGGTCCATCAAAAAGGGGAAGGTTTGATAATTCTAAGGCTGGTAGTGATAACAGGTCAACTCAACAAAAGCAAAACAGATCAGATTTTTCTACAGCTAGCACTCCATATTATGGCCAAGTCAAGCCTCGCGTTCCCACTTGTCTGCAATGTGGAAAGAATCATTATGGTACTTGCAATAGAGCCTCTGGTGCATGTTTTAATTGTGGGAGCTTTGCTCATAAAGTGAAGAACTGTCCTAATCCTAATACTACTCCTTCCTTGAAAACTGAAGGCTCAGTTCATAAGCCTTCTATTAATCCTCTTCAAACTGATAGAGGTGCAAGACCTAAAAACACCCCAACAGCAGGTACAAGTGGAGCTAATCAAGCTAGTGGACAAAGGGCTACTGTACGTGCTTATGCTATGAGGCAGAGGGATGATCAAGATGGACAAGACGTGGTTGTCGGTAAATTTCACTTATTTGGCTTATGTGTGTTTACATTGATTGATCCTGGTTCTACACATTCCTATATTTGTTCATCACTTGTTCTTCCTGAAAATGTGAAATCTGTGAGACTTAATTATGATGTGCTTGTTGAAAGTCCTTTGGGTTATCAAGTGGTGTGTAATCGAGTTTACCAAGATTGTCCTTTCGTGATTCAAAACTTAGTCTTCCCTGCTAATTTGATTGAAATTCCCTTCAAGGATTTTGATGTTATTATCAAGATGGATTGGCTTTATAAATATCATGCAGGGGTAGATTGTAGGTCAAAGAATGTGACCTTTAAAGATCCTACATTTTCACAAATAATTGTACAAGGTGAAAGATCATTAACATCTACTA
Organism: Solanum tuberosum; assembly: GCF_000226075.1. Lineage (NCBI taxonomy): Eukaryota > Viridiplantae > Streptophyta > Magnoliopsida > Solanales > Solanaceae > Solanum > Solanum tuberosum. The sequence goes on along the minus strand of NW_006238998.1, from coordinate 466,595 downwards.
TTATTTCTGCGGCCTTGGCAAGAAAGTTGATGCGTCAAAGTTGTGGGGCATACCTTGCTCACATAGTTGATACACAGTTGAAGAGTCCTTGTATCAAGGACATACCTGCTGTATGTGATTTCCCAGAAGTCTTCCCAAAAAAACCTTCCTGGATTGCCCCCGAAAAGAGAGGTTGAATTTCCAATCGAGCTTATTCCTGGATCTACCCCTATTTCTATCACCTCCTTATAGAATGGCTCCAAAGAGAATTGAAAGCTCAATTGCAAGAGCTTCTAGAGAAAGGTTTTATTCGACCTAGTGTTTCTCCTTGGGGAGCCCCTGTTTTATTCGTAAAGAAGAAAGATGGCACTCTTAGGCTTTGTATTGACTATAGACAATTGAACAAAATAACAATCAAGAATAAATATCCATTACCAAGGATCGATGATTTGTTTGACCAGCTGAAGGGTGCTAAAGTATTCTCAAAAATTGATCCAAGGTCTGGATATCACCAACTGTGTATTAGAGAGAAAGATATTCCTAAAACTGCTTTTAGAACTCGGTATGGTCATTATGATTTTTTGGAGATGCCATTCAGATTGACAAATGCTCCTGCGGTATTCATGGATCTAATGAATCGAGTATTCAAGCCTTATCTTGATCAGTTTGTAGTTGTCTTTATAGATGATATTTTAATATTTTCCAGAAGTAGTGAAGACCATGATAAACAACTTCGGATTGTTTTGAAAATTTTGAAGGAGAAAGAACTTTATGCTAAACTTTCCAAATGTGAATTTTGGCTTGATGAAGTAACTTTTTCGGGACATGTTGTATCAACCGAAGGCGTGAAGGTGGATCCTAGTAAGATACAAGCAGTTGTTAAATGGAGACCTCCCAAAAGTCAAACTGAGGTAAGAAGTTTCTTAGGCTTAGCAGGATACTACAGAAGATTTGTGAAAGGATTTTCCATTATCGCCTCTCCATTGACTAAACTCTTGAAGAAGGAAATAAAGTTTATTTGGAATGACAAATGCCAAGAGAGCTTTGAAACTCTCAAATCCTTGTTAACTCAAGCACTTATAATTACTTTACCAATTGAAGGGAAAGAGTATGTAGTATACAGCGATGCTTCTCACAATGGTCTCGGATGCGTTTTGATGAAAGAAGGGAAGGTTATTTCTTATGCCTCCCGAAAATTAAAACTACATGAATTGAATTATCCTACTCGTGATCTTGAACTTGTTGCTATAGTGTTTACTTTGAAAATATGGCGGCATTATTTATATGGAGAGAAATGTCATATCTTCACTGATCACAAGAGCTTAAAGTACTTGGGTACTCAGAAGGAGATAAAACCTTTGACAACGTAGATGGCTTGAACTCATCAAGGATTATGACTGCACGATTGATTATCATCCAGGTAAAGCCAATGTGGTTGCAGATGCCTTAAATCGGAAATCCTTCGCAAGCATTTCTTTGAGTCCTTTACCCTTGTTCCTTGAGTTAAGAGCCACGAATGTTTGTTTTACACTTGATTCAAATAGTTCAGCTATTGCTAATTTACAAGTAAAGCCAATATTATCAATATTACTTTAACAGGTGAAAGAAGCACAAAAGTTAGATGAGAAACTTGTAAAACTGACCAAAGAAGTTCAAAATGAGGAAAAACTTGATTTTACAGTAACGGAGGATGGTGGCTTATTTTATCAAAACACGGTTATGCGTCCCTTGTGATGACAAATTGAGGAGGGAAATATTAAATGAAGCACATACTTCACCATATGCAATGCATCTTGGGGGTGCAAAGATGTACCAGACCATCAAAGAACATTATTGGTGGAATGGTATGAAGAGAGACATTGCGGAGTTCATTTCCAAATGCTTGGTTTGTCAAAAAAGTAAAGGCAGAACATCAGGTCCCAGTTGGTTTACTGACAGTTCATTTCCAAATGTTTGGTTTGTCAACAAGTAAAGTGAATGAAAATGGGAGAGAATAACAGTGGACTTTATTTCTGGAGTTCCTCGCACTCAGAGAAATCATGATGCAATATGGGTGATTGTGGACAGGCTAACCAAGAGTGCTCACTTCTTAGCACTAAGGTCATCGAAAGGATCTCGGAGACCCACCAAAGTACGAAAGCCAGGATCTTTCAGAAAACGGATTCCGGCCTGTAGAGCATTCACTTGAGCGTTTAGCCGAGTTGTACATCAATGAGATTGTAAGACTACATGGGATCCCTGTGTCTATTGTATCTGACCGAGACCCAA
>NW_006238998.1:460933-463538 GCF_000226075.1 Solanum tuberosum | reverse complement strand
TTACATCTAGATTTTGGGGTAGCTTGCAGGAAGCTTTGGGTACTAAGTTGAAATTTAGCACTTCGGTCCATCCTCAAACAGATGGCCAGTCGGAAAGAGTGATACAAATTTTGGAAGATATGCTTCGAGATTGCATTGTGGAGTTTGAGGGTAGTTGTGAAAAATACTTGGCTTTGATAGAATTTGCTTACAATAAAAGTTACCAATCAAACTTCACGGCTCGATAGATAATTTGATAAGCCAATGATTTTTTTTCGTGTTTCAGAATATGGTTAACCAACATGTTAACTAACCGATGAAATGTCGGACCCCTCTTTGTAGGAGTGAAGTTGGTGAAAGAAAGCTTATTGGTCCTGAAATTGTGCAACAAACAGAGGACAAGGTAAAAATTATCAAGGATCGTCTAAAGATTTCTTTGGATAGACAAAAGTCGTGCGCTGATCTTAGAAGGTGTGACATTGAATATCAAGTTGGAGATAAAGTATTCTTAAAGGTGTCTCCATGGAAAAAGATTATGAGATTTCGCCGAAAAGGAAAACTTAGTCCCCGATTTATTGGCCCTTATGAGATACTTGAAAGGGTTGGACCAGTTGAAAATAAATTGGCTTTGCCACCTGATTTAGACAAGATCCACAATGTCTTCCATGTTTCTATGCTCAGAAGTTATCTTTCTGATCCATCTCATGTTCTTTCAGTTGAATCTATTGAAGTTAATCCTGACTTGACGTATAATGAAGAACCTATTCTAATTCAAGCTCGAGAAGTAAAGCAACATAGGAACAAGAGAATCCCCTTAGTAAAGGTACTTTGGAGGAACCATTCTGGAAAAGAAGCTACCTGGGAAAGAGAAGAAGACGTGAGGACCCAGTATCCGCACTTGTTCCGGGACTAGTGTAAGGTAAATTTCTAGACGAATTTTTTTTTAAGGGGGAGAGAGTTGTAACTCCCAAAGATACTAACCAAGAGACGCATGTCGATTTACCATTGCTTAATTACTACAATGTGTTTTATTCTCATTTTGGGAACTTGAAATTTTGTGATAATTGAAAACCTGCTTAACATAAATTGTGATCGTAATTTAAGGTATTTTATTGGGGTATTTTCATAATATTCTAATAATAATTATGTATAACGTTAAAAGGAGGTGAGGGATATATATATAGGTGTATATTTATGCATTTTGGGAAGAACACAATTATTTGGGCAGCACCTTTGAAGGACAGTAGTAAAGGGGATAAACATCACTTTTGGTGACTATATGTTTACACCTCCTCTATGGTGAAATCCATGTTCCTTAGCTCTAAGAAACCTGGTGAACTCTCTCTAACCATATTACTCTCAAAATCACAAGAGAAAAACTTGGTCCTTTTGGCTGGAATTCGAGACACACCCTTCTCTTTGGTAAGTGATGAAATTTGTTCCTGAGGTTGGTAGTGTTTGGTATTTTCAGCATACCGTGTTTTATAGAACTTTGTTTACAGTGAATAAATACGATTTGGAAAGATATTTTGTATATGTACAACTCTTATGTTTATGTAAAACTCTAATTTAGCTGTTATGGATTCTAAATATGGGACCCATCATAGGACAAGTTTTGTCCAGATTTCGAAATTAGAAATCCTGTATGAACAACTGTTAGTGTATCGATGATATCATTTTGAACAAAATATATTTTGCGGTGATTCTTGATTGTTTGCAACCTTAAGAAATGTTCCTATATCTTTCATGAAGGATATACAGTCCATTTTTGCCGTTTTCCTTTTCAAATCTAAGTTGCGACATGAGGTACTAGGCTGGCCAGAATTACTGTTTTGGGAGCATAGTCGTATGTGTACAGGCTAAGCTTACTTGTGATAATACTCATGTTTTACATTAACATTATTGAGATACTAAGGATTAAGGAAGTTATTTAATTTTATTTTAAGGTTGTATATGCTTGTGAACAAGTTGAGGACCTTGATACGTTGGTTGGTGTACGGTTTGAACTCTTGAAGTTGTATTGGACTGTTTCTATGCTAAGTAGTGAGGTTTGTGCATAAACTTGTATTTGTACTCTCTTTACCTGTTGGTATATTTGAAAGTTTATCTTGGTACCTTGGTTACCCCTTGTCACTTTGCATTGTCGTGTTGGTATCCTTTAAGACATTAAAGACGCTTGTGTAACTCGCCCACTTGTACGGATTGTTTGATCTCTTGGTACTCTTGTTGGGACCTTGTCCTTCTTGTGGCTGTGACTTTCTCACTATTGGCATGCCTCTTGATTTGGATCATTTGCCATCTTGACTCTGGATTTTTAGTCCATCTTAAGAATGGAAGTTGTCCATTTTAAGTACGAACGAGAAAGCCATTTTTAATATGGTTCTTGGTTCTCTTATTAATTGGGCTTTGACCCTTCTTGATACAAGGCATCGGCCTTTCTTGATACCTGCCTTTGCTTGGTGTGACGACATGATATATATATTGGGCCAGCCTTGTTATTGAATCTCTTGGAAAATGGTGCTATGAGTGTTCTTGACATTTGGATGTTTAAATATCGAACTTGATACTCTTTATATTTTGTTTACTTGATTTATTAATTATGTTCAATTATGTTGCTCATGACTTG
>NW_006238998.1:445340-460431 GCF_000226075.1 Solanum tuberosum | reverse complement strand
TTGTGCTATGAGCGTTCTTGACATTTGGATCTTTAAATATCGAACTTGATACTCTTTATATTTTGTTTACTTGATTTGTTTGTTATTTTTCAATTGTGCTGCCCATGACTTGAAAAAGGTAGCTTTGTGAATTTGAGGGCTCCGAACCTACAGTTTTTGCACCACTAAGCTATATGCTTAGCGATAGTTGTTTCTATCGTAGGGATTGTTCGAGAGGATGCATGAAGCTGGCCATTGGAGATGGAGATTTTGAGAGCCTTAAGGAAAATCACATTTGCATATAGGCATCTATATTTTGTATAAACCTTGGGACTTATACATGATCTATGTGTTGTATATTTACATGAAATTTTGAGGGCTAATTTGATCATGTCACCATGGGTTGTAATTTAAGTATGGCTATATGTTTTGTTCTTTTGGGGTGTGTAAGCCCAAGTCTTGTAATATATTAAATTTACCTGTTGTTTAGAATGGTTGTATGAAGCATGAACCACATAATTTGGGTACTCGGAAGTTGGTAATATTATTTTTGTATCATTTTTGCAGTGTTAGGATAATATATGCAAAAAACTCTCGTAAGTTATTGGCGTATATTATTTTGGAAGGGTTTTTCCACCATAAGTTAAAATTCTGCGCTATATCAATTTGACATCAAATAAATATTTAAATGGGCAGGATGCACATCCTTAACTATTTTTTTTATATGAACCTAATCCCTCTACTAAATTATAATCAATATGGACATAGTTAATCTCTTTTAAATGTCACAGGTATTTAATTAGATTTCTTGTTTAAGTGGTAGTATCATTTCGAAAGGGTCGCTACATTATCCATGCATTGCACCAGTATGCATTCAGGGTATTTATGATATGTTCCTCTTATGTTATGATGATCTATACAATGGATATGCTTATGACTTATGATTTTTCCACTATCACAATAAGAATATGATATGAATAATGAACCAAGGATACTCCAATGAAGTATTGTAAGTATGTTTTGATATGAGGACTGCTTGTATGAAGTATGCTTAACTAGGATTGTTTCTATAAGTTGCTTTCCTTAATATGTTTGACTAAAGGTGAATGTTCTCTTATCTATGAGAAATAAGCTAAGGATGAGATCAAAGGATAATAATTATGAATGAGGGCCTAAAGTGACTTGCTTAGCATGGGTGGGATTATGGGGTCTCATCCATGCATTGCACAAGCTTGCCTTGAGGTGACTTGTGAAGTATTCCTCTTATGTTATGTTAAACTAGATGCATTGATTATTCCTATGATTATATGGTTATCTCTTATTCTTATAACCTATGTCTTATGGTGATGTCTCTTATGCTTGTGATGTCACGACCCGGGTCTAGGTCCCGGATGCTATACGGTGTACTCGACCCCGAAGGGGTCTTGTATAAGCTTCATAGCATTCATTCATCGCTTAGGTAATAAAAATAGTGCGGAATTAAAACTTTTCTTAATAACATCAACAATCGTAAGTCATTTATAAAGCAGTGGAATACTAAAGTCTCACTTGGCCATCTTAGACAAAAACTTAATACAAGATAGGGTCACGGCCCTTTACAATCGAAGTCTTAACAATAGTCTTAAAATATAAAAGAACTAGAAACATGAAAGGTCTTTGTCCTCGATCTATGAGGACATACCAAAATATGTCTTGGAAGAAGTCTAGTCCAAGCTCCAATTAGAGAAAGATACTCAATTACCGCAACCTACACTTGTAGTAAAACATAGAAGAAGAATGGGTTAGCACAATTAAGTACTAAGTATGATAGCCATGCAAAAACATGCTTAAAAGGACATTTGTTTAAGAATCATGCTTTTATGCCATTTTTGTAAAATTTCATGAACATTGATACAAGAGGCATAATATAAGACACAACCAATATACAAAGTCACATAATTCACATTTGAACAGAAATCACATACAACCCTTTACCTTTATCTTAAGCCTCCACCTTAAGTAACTCTCTAGTTATACCTTGTGCATTGTATGGGTAGCGTCCCATACCACCACCCACACTAAGGTACCACCTTAAGATTACCAAAGGTGAACTTACCATTTATCATGCTTCACATACAAGTAATCATGCTCAACTAGTACCAACATACAACATCTAAACATATTCGTCACGTAAGTCATTTCATCATCTTAGGACCCCTATCTAAAGTTACCCTAAGATACGCCTAAGTAAGACATGAAGTGGCAGCCCATACTACCTCTTCATACCACACCTAGGTATTCCTCAAGGCTACAATAGATAAGAACCTTTACACAATAAAGCATTCAAGAGACATAAACCTTACATGAATCACGTTATCACTTTTAGACCAACATCTAAGACAACTCTAAGTCATACTTGTGCAATGTGCAAGTAGCATCCCATACTACTACTAGCACTAGTACTCCTTTGAAGTCACCATAGACAAGGCACATAAATATACAATAGTCATGACAAGGAAGTAACTCATAATACAATCCAAGTATAGCATGCATCTTTACATTTAAGCATTTAGAGGTCTTTCATGAATTTAGACACTAGCTTAACATTCTTCATTAACACATCATCACAAGAGCCCATTCATTCATTAACATCATAAGGAACACATTGTGACCTCTCTCAAATGCCTACTTGTGCAATGCATAGATGACGTCCCATTCCACCACCTACACTAAGTAGTACATCCTTAAGAAGCCATGGTTCATCAACATTCTTTGTGTGGGTACGCTTTAACCGACATAGACCATGTCAGCTTGACATGGAATCCCGGTGTTGCCCTCACCAGATAAAGGGATTCCTACTTGCCTAAGGTAGGACCATCGTTTGTTTAGCCTTAAGTGGATCCACTAGCTAGACCTATGTGGGCACATAGTTATGGGATAGGGGAGATTTCTACTAGATACCCCGCCTCAACTCACGGATAAGCATCCATCTCAAAAGGTTGCTACTAGATACCCCACAACTCACGGATAAGCATCCACCCTAATTCATATTAACTCGGTGCTTGGTACTATTCCCCACGGAGTACTTGACATTCATTTCATTCATTCATTATTATGGGATAAGAGATTGCTACTAGATACCCCGCCTTAACTCATGGATGTGCATCCATCTCAAATCCAACATTCACTAAAATGGGATATAGGGATTGTTACTAGACACTCCGCCTCAACTCCTGGAAGAGTACCCTTCCCAACCCAACATTCATTCATTGGAAAGCTCATAGATTCAAAGATGAGAACAGCCTATCACCTAGGAATCCCATATTGTGAGAAAGTCCTTTCACAACATGTCTTTTCATTCATTAGAATACAATTGATAAATAGCCTTTCAATAGACTCCACATTCACAAAATTTTCATTAAACTCATTCGTTCGTTCGTTCATGTGTGTGTGTATGTGAGAATAGCCTTTCACATAATCACCATCATTCACAAGTGTTAATAGAGAGAGATATTCAATCCTAACACAATTAGCTTCTAAACATGATCATCGTTCATGCGTTTAGATCACACACATGTTTCACATCACATTCATATATATACAACACTTTGAACATACTTCAATTACTCACAATATGCCTTCAAGGCCATGATCACAATATACATAGTAAGTAAACACCTCCATCTTTCAAGTGGATCAACAATTCAAACACAATTCTATTTCACAAGTAATATAACCATAACTTGCCCTTTCAAAGCCATACTTGCAAGTCATCAACAAACCTTCAATTCACTATAACCAAAACATACATAATGGTGCAAATCAATATCCCAAAGCATTTTAGACAAGTTTCATTCATAAACCTTCATAATCATCAAAACCCACTTCATAAAAGTACATTTTAGGAGTTGAAGGAAAATCATAGGTTCATGGAGTATTTTCATCATAAAACATTAATTAAACATCAACCCAATAAATATATTCCATTAGAAACCATTTGAAATCGTTTGGTAAAAGAACCAATGAGATTGAGTAAAACCCTAGATTTTTCATACTTTGAAACCACTTTGCATTTGGCTCCTTGAATGGAAAATTAGACAAGGATCAAGACCACCATACCTTTACTAAGATTCTCCAAGAATTTGAGGAAGAACCACCTTGAAATCACCAAACCGTAGCTTTCACCTCTTCTTCTTCTTCCTTGAGCTAGAGAGAGAACTATTGAGAGAGGAAGACTTTCTTTTGAGTCTAATTGGAATGACTTAAAATGAAGTAATTGAGGTCTTAAAAAGTTATATAGTTTCTAGGAAAAGAATGGAATAGTGTAGGGTCAATTTTGGAAAAGAGCTAAGGACTCCCAAAGTCTTAACTTAAAATTTCATCCCTTGCCCGTTTTAGTTCGTCCATTGGACTCTTGGGCTCGCCAAGTGCACTAAGCGACTCGCCAAGAGCACCCTTGGTCCGCCCTTTCTTCCAGTGAGCTCACTAAGTGGACTAGTCATTGGGCGATAGGAGGGAAGAAGGGCGACACGCCAAGCTAGTTGGCGATCATGCACCTAGTTCGCCCTTTGGAACCTTGGGCTCGCCAAGTGCACTAGGCGATTCGCCAAATGCACATTTGGTTTGCCCAATTTTCCAGTAGGATCACTATGTGGGTAGTCCACTAGGTAAAGTGGGGGGGGGGCCTCATTGGGCAACTTGCCAATCCCATTGGGCTACCAAACAGCCCCATCGCCAAAAGGCTCACCAAAGAATAAGACTTTTTTTTTCGTAAAATCAGAGCTTTCATTTATAACCAAAAACATGTACAATTTGAGTTCCAGCAGCCTGGACAAGCTTCTCCTACATACAACCAGCTAATTCACTAACATTTACAAGAAAAACAAGAATCTTATGAAATTCAACTAGGATATTGTGTTACTCTCTGCAAACACTCCCTCCATGCTATACTATTTCTTCCTCTCGTATGTATGTGTATCACTATATCCTTAATGATCACTTCAGAGTGGAAAGGTTTTTGTTGGAATCGAATGAAATTTCTAGCTTGCCACACCTTATGCACAGTCATTGCAAATAGACAGCTAGTTATCTCAGCTTGACCTCCTCGTCTTCTAGCAACTTGGCTCATCCACTTCACCTCAGTTTCCTAGTCTTGTATTTGTCTGTTATACCCCATCCATTGTAGTAACCTCCTCCATATCCTCCTAGTCACATCACATTCAAAGAATAAATGTGAGAATGTTTCTAGGTGTTGCCCACAAAAGGCACAATCAGGGGGAACATTAATACCAAACTTTTGCAATCTCTCAACTGTTGCCAAACGTTTCTGTATATCCAGCCACAAGATAAACTTATATGTATGATGTATCTTTGGATACAGAACAAGATGTTTCCAAGTCACTTTGGTATGAAAAGGCAATAAGTTGACATACATTTTGTGGATTGAAAATTTCCCTCACTGCTGGACATTTCCAAGTTGTTGATGTATTGTTTTATGGCTTTGTAGTCGAGTGATCAATTGTTGTCTAGATTCTAATACCTTTCTCACCACCCAGGAAGCTGTTTTAGGGATTTGGACTTGGGTAATATCACCCTTCTTGATATAATAATTGTGCACCCATTGAACCCAAAGACAATCCTTTTTCCTATTGATATCCCATAGTAGCTTTAGAATTGCAACTAAGTTCCAAAGAACAAGCTAGTCTAGGTCCTTGCTTGCACCCTAGGCTTCTTCCTTGCTCAAATAAGTTCTAAAACAGTCTACACATCCTCTTAAAGTCACACTAACCCAAACGTCAAGGCTCTAGTTCAACCTATCATTTTCCGGGTCGTTACATTATCCCCCACTTAGGAACATTCATCCTCGAATGACACTTAAAACACATTAGGGTTAACAACTCAAGACTAGCAGACCATCAATCATGCATGCAACATCAACATAAATGCATAAGTGTAGAAGGAAACATCAACTCCACCTCAACAAGCTCAAAACACAACAAGAAAGTAGGGACTACATCTACAACTCATTATGCAATCAAAACTTCACATTTCCCACTTCATTGGAGGAAGTTCCTTCTCCAAATCACATCATGCTCATTACAACAACATTAGGCAAAACATGCAATTTCTTCATAAAACACATTTAGGCATGTTCAACACTTAGCCTCATGAAGCATATAGACAACTCATACTAGATGCACATTTAATCATGAGGAATATAAAACATGAAAACTCATTTTCTCATTTAAACAAGAATTCAACTAGAACATGCATAACATAAGGAGACCATGAAAACTCATAATCACACAAGACTCCAAAACATAAAACAAGCTACTAGGAACTCTTGGTCTCAAGCTTGAATAGGAATAGAAGGAAAGGGATAAGGATATCAACACTCTCATCAACCTTACTATTCAGCATACCATCCCCCACTTAGGAGAAAACCCGACTAAGGCTAACATGATCATACCAAAGGAACCTCAATCAAGACATTCACAACTTACAAGAAAACATCAACATACCGGTACATTTAAAGTAGGAAGGTCCTCATTCAGCAACTCTTGCTCACAACCAACCTTACCACATCACTCAAGGTCTCATATAAGACTACCACACCGGGTCTAAACTACTCCAACTCACTACACCCCCCTTAAGGTGAGAACATCAATCAAGCCTAACTCATGAACATCAAGAACACTCAAAGACCTTACCATCTAGGCACTTTATTCCCCACTTAGGGGAAACTTATACTAGCTCTTTCAGGCCTTACTTCTTTCCATTCTAAGGTCGGAGCAAAACATATCCAAACCTTCGTACTCATTACCCAAGGTGATTCTAAACCAAGGTAATAACACGTATACCCTCTTTTAAGGAATCTACTTACTTAACACATCGACACATTTCTAAAACACCTCATTCATTAAATCTTTCAACTTAACTCCAAACTCATCATAACTAAGCCGGGTTCTACCATCATCTAAGCATAACCATAAAGCAACACATTCATACTAAAGACAACGTCTCCATCTATCACCTCAAATCCAACAAGTCACATAGCCACAATTGACATCAATAATCACCTTTTTCTCCCTCGATCCTTGCAACATTATCCCTTCAAGTAGTCACATCTTCAAGACCACCAGATAAGGAATAAGAGAGAGAACTTATGGAGTTAAGATCTATGGCACGACTTGAAGAATATTAAAGAAGTGTAACTTTCTATCATCCTATAGCCTCTCGCTCATAAATGTGTCGCGACTCACATAGATGAACAAGACTCTACTAGATGTGGCTTGTGAGACATCAACCCTAAAGAACATTCCCAAAACCTTGTGCTCTGATACCATGTTTGTCACGACCCGAGTCTAGGCCCTGGATGTGACACGGCGTACTCGACCCCGAAGGGTTCTTGTACAACCCTCATAGCATTCATTCATCATATAGGTAATAAAAATAGTGCGGAATAAAAACATTTCTTAATAACATTAACAATCGTAAGTCATTTATAAAGAAGCGGAATACTAAAGTCTCACATGGCCATCTTAGAAAAAAACTTAATACAAGATAAGGTTAAGGCCCTTTACAATCGAAGTCTTAACAATAGTCTTACAATGTAAAAGAACTAGAAGCATGAAAGGTCTTTGTCCTCGATCTATAAGGACATACCAAAAGCTGTCTTGGAAGAAGTCTAGTCCAAGATCCAACTAGAGAGGGTAAGCAAGTTTCTCCTAGTGATTCAGGTATGGATGCTCCAAAGCAAATAAGGTCCTATGCTCTTCAAGCTAGAGGTGAACAAGAGTGTCCTCCAAATGTTGCTCCCAGTATGTGTTTTATGCTTATTTAGATTCCGGTGTTGCTTGCCTTTTGTGACTTGATAGACTTTGATATTGTCTTTGGTATAAATCGGTTGCATTATGGTTATGTGTATTTGATGGTAGAACCCAACTTACTCATGATGAGCTTTGGGTATGTAGATAGATTTGATGAATAGGGTGTTTAAGTAATGCCTAGATGTGTTGCGTGAGTAGACTCTTCTAAAAAAAGTAGAAGTGTATTTCACCATGGTTTAAAATCATCTTGGGTGACGGATGTGAAAGCTTAGTGATGACTTGCTGATTAAGCATTTCAAAGAAACTTCATCCAATTCTAAGCGTCAATAGTCGTTAATCAGTATAAAACCCAACTAAGTGAGTTGGGATCGAGTCCCACAGAGAGTGGTACATGTTTCAAATTCAATTGGAAAGTATGAACATGGTCAAATTAGTCATAGAAATAAAAATTATCAAATAAAAACATCATTAAAATCAGGAGGTGACACGAATGTCAAGTAGGGGTTTTGGTTTTGACTATCAACTACAAAAAGTAGTCACAAACAATATGAAATAACAATAATGAAACGGGTTCTTGGGATGTGATTGATTATAGGATAATATAGACAAATGGGTAATTGCAACTATTAGTAAATAGCTAGATATTAGTGAGTAGGCTAGGCTATAGAGGAGGTAAACTTTCTCTCAAACAATTTAACCCAAATCAAGTTGATTTCTCTCGAACATCAGCAAGCATGCAAAATAAGAGCAACCCACACCTTAATCCATTCACTCTCTCGAGTGGAATGTGTGGGATTTGGTTTAGGATTCACTCTCTCGAGCTGAACCAAGGTCAACCCAACACCCACAAACCATCAATCAAGAACCTTAGTTCTAAAACCTCTCTCTTGAGCAAGCTAAGAACACAAAGCTAGAACTGCATTTGCAACTACAATTCTTAAATTAAACCACAATTAATGATTAAACTCGCTTTTAAATAACATTTGAACTAACAATTAGCAATACACATAAGTTAAATCAGCCCATAATCACACCCCAAGAATTGGTGTTTTAGCTAGACATCATAAAAAGATAAAAAAACAGTTACCAAATTGATATTCCATCAACTGGGTAAGTGTAGATTCTTTCTTACAATGCTCCAATTCAGAAAATCTCAAAGACCCACTTCCAAAATCTCAAAAGTGAAAAACTTCAATTCTTCCAAGCTAAGGAAAAACTATAGAAAATTATCTCTCTATGTTAAAAACTTGATAAGCGAAGCAAAAATTATTAAAATCTCCACCAAAGATGTTAAACTAAATGTTCAAAAATGTATTTATAGTCGACAAAAATGTACTGCAAAAAGTCATTTGGCGAAGTAAGTCAGGCTCACCGAACCACTCGGTGAGCCGCCCTTTGGTCTATTCCATCGCCCTTTTGCCTTAGTACTCAGCATCCTCCAGGTTTGTAACTTTGGGCGATATAGCACTGCATCGCAGAACTACTCGGTGATCCGTCGACTGCTCTTTTCTATCGCTGACTTGGTTTCTTCCCTCAGGACTTGGCACACTGGAACTTTAGGTGGTTAAATAGCCTTTTTGGCGAGTCACCAAGTGAACTTGGCGATCACCAGGCTTGCCTTTCTTCATTCTTTCAGCTTTTTTTGTTCCTTTCTGCAAGTTAGTGTCCTTGCTTTGTTTCTCAATCCATATAGCTGAAAATCAAGGGTTTTACATCAGTTATTGGCTCAAATAAGGCATGTGAGGACACCAAATCCATATAAACAAAGCCCTAAATGAGTCTAAATCTCGTACTCATTACTTGCTCCAACCATAAAATTGAAAGAAATGATGCTTAGAAGAGTCTGTATAGGCTAACTCCCAAAGGGGAGATGATATGCTTAGATAGCAAGGTCGTTGAGTGTTATTGATGTTCATGATATGGGTTGGCTTGGAATTCTCACCTTGAGAGGTGTAATGAGTTTGGGAAGTTTAGTCCCGGTTTTGTAGGCTCATATGAGATCTTGGGTGGAGTTAGTAAGGTTGCTTGTGAACTAGAGTTGTGTAATGAGTGGTACCGGTGTATCCGATTTTCCATATCTCTTTGATATAGAAGGGTGTTAGAGGTCCAACATTCATAAATTCCTTAAGGAGAGTTCGGAGTTAATGTGAATTTCTCTAATTTGTAAATACTGGTAGGGATCTTAGACCAGCAAGTTAATAAATAGAAGAGCAAGGAAGTTTCTTCCATGAAAGTGTTAAGGAGTGGTCTTTTAGTGAGGGTTTTAGGTAAGGGTGCTACTTGGGAGACCGAGAGCCAATAAGATGTCCCGATATCCTTATCCTTTTACTTGTATTCCTCCTTTAGCATTAAGATGATGAGTTCCTCATGATTTGCTCTTTATGTGAAGTTATATGTGATTTGTATGTTTCCATGATTTCTTTATGTGGTGCATGTTCATGAAAACTTGTGTTTTGAAAGAAAATGAAGTTACATGATTAATTTTCCCCATATTGATGTGCATTAAGTATGAGTTGCCTATAAGCTCCATGATATGAATTATTGAACATGTTATATTTATGGTTTTTGAGAGTAATTGCATATTGATTTATTGAAATTGGGTTGAGCATGTTTTAGTTGGAGAAGGTAGTTCCTCCTATGAATATGACAAATGTTGAGATTTCATGCATAACGGGATGTTAGATGTAGTCCCTAATTCCTTGTGTTGCATTAATTATGTTTGAGATGGAGTTGATGTTTCCTCCTTTGAATTGTGCATTATTTTGATATTTCATGCATGATGGGCTGCTAGTCTTGAATCTTTAATTTTGTAAGGTGTCTAGATCGTCATTCGAGGATGAATGTTCCCAAGGGGAGATATTGTAACACCCCAGAAACTAGTAGGCTAAACTAGAGCTTAACGTGAGGATTAGAGTCTTGGATGTAACTCCCCATACCTAAAAATATAGGGTCCAAGTATGACCCCCAAGAACAAACCATGGGTCCTGGAGGAAGACCCTAGAAAAGGTTGCATAGGCAGTGACCTACGAAAGGACCTACGCCCCGTTGGTCCACCCACGCCCCATGGGTGAGGGGTCGTGAGTCCCAGAAACAGGCCACAGACACCCACCCATGGTTCACCAGTAGCTTCGTCTTGATAAGTAATCTGCAATAACATTTTTATCAGTTTTTATTACTTCAATAGTAAATGTAAAATTTAATATATTTAATACCAATCTTCTCATTTCTTTTGTAGTTACTGAATCCTGTATTTTTCTTGTTAGCCACCATTTTACTTGTGTGTTATCTGTCCTTATAATAAATTTGTTATATACAATATATGGTTCAAATGGAGTCATGGGGTCATGGGTGGTGACCTGCAGTCTGTTTTGAGGAGTTAGTTAGGGGTACTTTGGGGTTTTCAGGTTTTAATTAATATTAAGTGATGTCGTTTTAGCCTAAGTTAGAACACCTATATAAAGACTTTAGACCCTTAAATTAAGTCATCCAAATCATTATTTCTAAATCCCCAAAAGAAACCCAAATCCCTCTCAAATATTCTCTCTTTAAAAAGTGAAGAAGAAGAAGAGGATCAAGCTAGGTGAAGTTAAATCTCCCTTGTTTCAAGTTTGCTAGGCTTTATAATCAAGGTATGATGTCTTATTCATTCATGGATCCCTTTCATCCATGAAGCCTTTCTTGTAATGTTATGGGTTATGATCCAATAGAGTGGATTATGATTGTTTATGATTTTTTATGATTGTATATGATGTAATTACATGTTTTTAGTATGATTATACATGTATTCTTGATTAACCTAAGATTCTAGGGTGAAATTGATATAGTTTGGTTTTATGCCATGAAAGGGGAAATTGAGGGCGTAGATGTGACCTTCTAAGATTTGATGAATTACTTTATGAATTTCTTGAGATTAGAGCACCTAGACATGAATTGAGTAGATTAAGGCTTATGTGTTGAATCATGATTAGTAGTGTTGAGTTTGCTTAAGAATGAAGCATGTGGTTAGATTGTATTGAGAATTAGGCATATATGATGACCATGTGAAGTATTGCTTGAGAGTAAGGCTTGTAGTATGACTGTGACTTCTAGGGCTTTCAGGGTAAAAGCTAATATGAATAAACTAGGAATGTTAAGGCTTTGAGAGTGAAGCTAATATGTATGTTGCTTTGTATATGGTATTATTGTTGAAGGACTTTACCCACAAGACTTATATTATGAGTATATGAGATTATGCATGTAGTGATGATTACTTGAATTATGATTATATCCATGTCTATTGTAGTGAATTCTAGATGTGTTGATTGAATATGATCCTTGACCCTTGAAAGAGCAATATATGATATTATGCATGCTTTATGAAGTGTCCATGCTTCAATAACACTTTGAGAGTGAAGTGTCCATGATCATAATAATGTTGTTGTGTTGATTGAAAGGTTATTCTCATGAAAACATAATGAACATGATGTGAAGGTTTTCTCATATAATGAAGATTCTAGATTGAAAGGCTTTCTCACCTAATTGAATCTAATGTTAAAAGTAGACATGGACGGTGAAATATTATTCTCACGCATAATCTAACGAGCTATCCTAATGAAACAAGTTATGACTTAATAAGTACTCCGTGGGATAAATTCTTAGCACCGAGTGGGTATTGAATATGAGATGGAAGCTCTTCCGTTAGAAAGACCGGGTTTCTAGAAGCAATCTCTTTAGATGGAAGCTCCCCCGTTAGAAAGGGTGGGTTTCTAGTAACAATCTCCTTATCCCATAAACTACGTGCTCCCGTAGCATATTTAGCAAGTGGATCCACCTAAAGATAACAAACCATGGTCTTACCTTAGGCAAGTACGACAAACCTTTTCGACGTGGGTAACATCGGATTCCACATTAAGCTCACATGGTCTATGTCGGTTAAGAATTATTCCCACTATGACAACAATATGAACAAGAAGATGAATTATGAACTATGGTTACTCAAGAAGCTTTATTTAGCATGGGTGAGATTATGGGGTCTTATCCATGCATTGCACAAGTATGTTTTGAGGGTATTTATGATATGTTCCGATTATGTTATGATGATCAATGGATATGTTTATGACTTATGTTTTTTACTATCACAATAAGAATATGAACATGAATAATGAACCAAGAATACTCCAAGGAAGTTTTGTAAGTATGTTTTGATATGAGGACTACTTGTATGAAGTATGCTTAACTTGGATAGCTGCTATAAGTTTTTTTCCTTAATATGTTTGACTAAAGGTGAATGTTCCCTTGTCTATGATAAATAAGCTAAGGATGAGATCAAATGATGATAATTATGAATGAGGCCTTAAGTGACTTGCTTAGCATGGGTGGGATTATGGGGTCTCATCCATGAGTTGCACAAGCTTGCCTTGAGGTGACTTATGAAGTGTTTCTCTTATGTTATGTTAAACTAGATCCATTGATTATGCCTATGATTATGTTGTTATCTCTTATGCTTATAACCTAATAGTATATGTACCCGCGTGTTGCGCGGTTAATAGATAAACATAATCTTAAATACTGATTTATGGATAATTTTAAAATTCAATTTACTATAAAATAATATCATAAAGTTGATATGACAAAATGTTAATACATTGATAACTTATAATAAAAAACTTAAGATAATAAATATATAAGCTTAGTTCATTGTCTAAATTTGACAATAATAATTTTTAGCATTATTTAATTTATTTATTATTTATTTTTCAAATTATTCAAATCATACACAATTTATATTAGGGAAAATTGTATTTAATAGCAAACTATTAATTCAATTAAATGCTATAAATATAGTTTGATTTAATTGTACCTCATAGCAAATTGTTGATATTTCACCTCTCTCCTGATGAATCTCGCTCGCCACTCTCGTTCTCTCCCTCGCCTCTCTCGTTTTTTATACAAACGCAAGTGTATAAAGTGCGTTTGTGTTTGTATAAAGCGAGAGAAAATTGTATATATATACATATATTTTCGTTCCCCTCTCTCCCCTCTCTCCCCTCTCCCAGATCTCGCTCGCCACTCTCCCAGATCGCGCTCTCTCACTCGCCTCTCTCACTTTATACAAAAACGCAAATGTTTAAAATGATTGAAAATTGTATAATACATATATTTTCGTTCCCCTCTCTCCCCTCTCTCCCCTCTCCCAGATCTCGCTCGCCACTCTCCCAAATCTCGCTCGCTCACTCGCCTCTCACACTTTATACAATTGATCTTTTTGTATATGTATACCAAAACATATTATACAACTGCTTTCTTTTGTATATGTATAGCGAAATATACATATTTATGTTTGCTATGGAGCACAATTTTGCAAACTTTGCTATAGCATACAAATATGAATTTTGTGTTTGTTATATGTGAAAGTTGCTCTTTATATTATCCTCTTGTTAGAATAATAAAGATATAAAAAGATATTGTTAAACTAAAATAAAATTTAACGAAGAAAAGTCTTACAATTATGATATAAAGCTAAATATAAAATTAAGAAGTTTTAATCACTTCAATATCACATTGTATTTCAAAAAAATTAAATTTTGTCCTTTAATTTCTCTAAAAAATCACATATCAATTTTATGATATTGAAAAAATTATATAATTATATGTTATTTTAGTGCTATATAATTCTTAGAGTTAAATGATATTTTTATAAATTTATTGTCAAATCAAATTAAAATTTTAAGAATTCTACACCATTCAAAGCATACACAAAAAAAAAAAATCAAGACTCCAATCATAAAATTGTAAATGAAACGAATGTAATTAATTGCAAAAATGAAGAAAACAGTATTTAAGAAAAGAAATATTGAGAAAAAATTGTTTAACTCATTTTTATTTGGATGCAACGGCTTTTCAGTACTAGTTACTTCTCAAGCAAAGCAATAGTTATTTATTTTATATCTTTCATATATTTTGTGTGAATGTTATGAAAAAATTAAAAGAAAGTGTAGTTCCCATTTTCCTATTTCGTGTCCCCCATTTATCTTCACTTCCTCCTCCGTGTTTTAGTGATTATGATTTTTTTACCTTCTAAATTTTAATTTATATTTTTATATCCTTATATACATTCAAATGGATAAATAAATAAACTTAATCATCTCAATTCAATTTTTAAAATTTATAATTATAGTTAACTTTATCTCCAAAGTAGTTTGAATATAAATTTTTTATCTTTATCTTTTAAAACTAATTAACTTCTCAATTCAAAATTTAAATAATTCTTAAAAGGACTTTAAAAGGAAGATTATTATTATTATTATTATTATTAATATTATTAT
>NW_006238998.1:412031-444269 GCF_000226075.1 Solanum tuberosum | reverse complement strand
TTTTTTTTAATATTATAAATCGCAATAATTAATAATTTAAAATATTTAAAAAAATATATTCAAAATTGAGTTGGTTTTGGGAATTTTATTTATACTATATAAAATGGGACAAAGGGAGGAACATATATCATTTACAAATCACTTAAAAAGCATTAAAAATTACAATAATTACCAATTTAAAATATTTAAAAGCTATATAATAAAATAGGTTGACTCTCAGAATTGTATCAGGCTCATATATATTGGGACAGAAAAAATAACACATATCATTTTAAAATTACCAAAAAAGTATTATAAATAATAATAATTAACAACTTAAAATATCTGAAAGACATTTTAAAAGGGTTAATTTTGTAATTTTATCCATATCACATAAATTTGGACAAAATGACCAGTAATGTACGTTATTTCAAAGTTACATAAAAATATTATAAATCACAATAATTAATAACTTAAAACATTTTTAAAAAAAATAGGAAAATTTGGATGACTCTCCAAATTTCATTTGTGTCACATAAATTGAGACAACAAAAATAACATATATTGGGTCCATTTTAATTTATTTGTCTTATTTTTTATTATTTTTTTATATTTAAAAATTACGTAAAAATACTATAAATCATGATAATTGACAACATAAAATATTTCAAAAATATTGCATGTGGGTAGTCTTATTATACCTTAAATAGCGTCAAAGAAAGTACAAGTTTGTGATAAAAAAAACTTATTCCTTTATCCACGCAAACAATCACTTTAAAAATTCCGTTATTAGCCCCAAAACATACCATTTATATTATTGCATGGGCCACATTATCTAGTATATATATATTAATTTTCAATTGTTAGGATTAAATTGGTTAATGCAACAAAGAAGCATAATTAATATTGTGTTACCATAAATAAATATGGTGTAGAGAATGGAGTTGTTCGTTTTAATCAGAGATCTTGAGTTCGAATCATAATAGAAAAAATTGTTGATAGATATATAAAATTTACCTTGTCATCTTGCAAAACTAACTTTAAAGAGAAGGATATTTACTTTGTGTACTTATCCGGCACTAATCACAATCGAATAATTTGAACTTTCAAATTTCATCGTATGAATTTGCTTGAAATATTTGATATCGTATAAAATTGTAAAGCCATAACTGGTGTTCAAAAGAACAATGTTTGGTTTCTACATCGTAGTATTATGCGGTAGTATTTAATTGATGGGCAGTTTTAAAACTATTTTGGATTTTAAGCATTTATTAAATTAAATAATTTAAAATCTATGAAGGGAATACTTTTAAATATTAATTTAGGATGTGGTGAAATGCAGTTGAAGTCGTTCATTATGGATAGTTGTTGTTATATTATTATTATCATCATCATCCTCACTATTATTATTATTATTATTATTATTATTATTATTATTATTATTATTATTATTATTATTATTATTATTATTATTATTATTATTATTATTATTATTATTATTATTATTATTATTATTATTATTATTATTATTATTTGCCTTTTATTTTTTGTTATAAAGAAGGAGTAGTTATGAAAAGTTAATTTTTAACATTTTATATAAAAAATAGTATGACAATTACCCACAAAAATAGAATCATGTCGTGCTTATTAAAATTTTCAGTTTTCTTTTTTTAATTATTTCTGAAAATTGTATTTCAAAAATGGAAGTTGTAAAATTCAAATTTAAAAACAGTAACGAATTTTTTATTTTAGGAAAAAAACATGGAATTATTTAGTTGATTTAGTTTTTTTCTTTTTGATTAATTTTAGATACAAATTTCAAAGGGTTTTAAATTATTTTTTGAATTTTAAAACTATTGAATTTTGTGGTGCTGACATGTGTCACTTTTTCCTCTCCTATTATATATAGATTATTATTATTATAAAAAATTGCCTTTTATTTTTGTTATAAAGAAGGAGTAGTTATGAAAAGTTAATTTGAACATTTTATATAAAAAATAGTATGACAATTACCCACAAAAATAGAATCATGTCGTGCTTATTAAAATTTTCAGTTTTCTTTTTTTAATTATTTCTGAAAATTGTATTCCAAAAGTGGAAGTTTTAAAATTCAAATTTAAAAACGGTAACGAATTTTTAATTTTTAGGAAACAAACATGGAATTATTTAATTGATTTAGTTTTTTTCTTTCGGATTAATTTTAGATACAAACTTCAAAGGGTTTTAAATTATTTTTTGAATTTTAAAACTATTGAATTTTTGTGGTGCTGACATGTGTCACTTTTTCCTCTCCTATTATATATAGATAGATGTCTTATGATGATGTCTCTTATGCTTGTGACTTATGTTGTTGTCTCTTATGGTTATGGTATATGTCTTATGTTGACTAATGCCTCTTATATGCTTATGTTGATGATTTATGCTAGCCATCATATTTAGTTCATTATTGTACTAACGCATACTTTTTTCTACATTTTAATCAAATGTAGGGTTCCGCAATATTGACTTCCATCCTCGTGGATAGGTTCATAGTAGATCAAGAAGAGAAGTTTTGGTGAGTCCTCATATCATCGAGGACTTGATCACCCTTTCATTTTACGTCTTTCTTTTATGTTTAGATTTTGTATGGGTTGTGTCCCTAACTCTTTTCAAGTATTAGATGGTTTGAGACAAGTGTAATAGACTTCTGCTTCGTTTTATGAGACTTCGATTGTATTGAAAAATGTTTTCAATTTCTGCACTTTTCTATTATCTTATGTTGTGATATGCTAAGTGGCTTACATGGAGCTTTACGGGATTTTATGTGCCTTGTTACATATAGGGGGTACCCCTGGTTCGTGACAGATGCAGTGGTCTACGATTCCCATCGACGGTCTGTAGGTCCACCCACGGACCACGGATGGATCTGTAGATCCCAGGTATGAGTTCTGAATTTTACTAAGTGTTAGAGTGAACCATGGTACCCATCGACGGACCATAGGTTGACCCACAGACCGTCGACAGGGTTTTGCTAATTCTTCATGGGTAAGATGGACTTTAGGTGAGGCACTTTTCTCTTGAACAATTACCTCGTTTCCACTGAGTTCTCTCGAAACTCAACAAACTACATAAAAAGACCAGTCCAAAACCTCACTACATCCACTCTCTCGAGCTAGTTACATAGGATAAATCTTGGGCTTCATTTTATTGAGCTGAAACCGTCAAGACCCACTAACTATGAGTGTCAACTTATCACCTTAGCTTTACACTTCTTTCTCAAGCAAGCATAAAATCCTGAATTATATTTGAAATAAACATACAATATAGAGGTTAAACCACAACAATAACTCAAACCCAATTCAAATTAACACCAAAATCGATAATAACTAGCACCCAGTAAGTCAAACGCAGCAATTGGTTACATTATCAAACCCCCAAGATCGGGGTTTTAGCAAATCATCGTAAAAGAAAGAAATTCAATACCTACTACATGCTCCATGGCTGGGTATTTGAAAATCGAAGTTCTAAGATGAATAATATCTTTTCTATGACAATACCCAACTAAAATCTCTTGCCAAAATTGCTTAAAAATCAACAAGAGTAATGTTTTTGTTCTCTCTATTTCGTTCCTCACAATCACTGAATGCTTTCTCTCTCTTCCAAAAATCAATTTATACTGATCAGAGGTGTGGCATTTTGGGGTCAATCGGCGTGGAAAGTCAGGCTTCGCCAATCGTCCTTGTCTATTGCCTTCTTTCTTCACATTTTCCTCGTTCAAACACTACAATTTTAGGCGATCTAGATTGGGATCGCCGATCATTTCCGCAATGCACCCTTTAGTCTTTTAGCTCACCAATTCGAGTTCACCTTGGTCTCGACCAGTACGTTCGGCGACATGATCTTCCTTCGCCGATAGGGAATACAATTCACCTAAGTTTTTCCTTTTTTAGGCTCAGTGTTTTGTAAATTTATGCGGTCCAGGGGTAACTTGGCAGTTCACCGAGTTCTCTTGGCGATCGTCAGGCTTCTTTTTCTCCCTCTTTTTCAGCTTGTGTTGTCCTTTTTGCCTATTAGTGTCCTTTCTTTGTTCCTCAACCCATATACCTGCTATTTATGGATTTAACATCAATTTATGGCACAAATTAAGTATTTGATGACACTAAATCTATTTACACAAAGCTCCAAATAAGTTCAAATCTTGGACTCATCAACATCCCCAACTTAGACTTTTGCTTGTCCTCAAGTAAAACTCAAGTTCAGCAGTTCAACAAGGATGTCTCAAACAGTGCTACAAAAGAATCAACATGAATGCACACAACAAGACTCAACTTACTCATGCAATGACCAATTGTACACTCAGAGATTCAAATTGTGACTCACCATTACCAAAGATGCTCAAGTTCACAATACTTGCTTCAAATGCTAGTTCAACCTCAACAAAAGTACACAAATGCCCTCACACAAAGATGATTCCCTATTCACACAAAGTTCTTCAACAATTTATAGTTCCAGAATCACATACGACTCTCACACTTACAAAGATGAATACATGCATGACTTCACCCATAGGTTTGCCCTTATTTTCCAATCAACATTCGCTTCAGCTCACTCAAGATCACAAAGGACTTTTCAAAGCTTGAAATGGGGCTGAGTGTAATGGTATGGTCATTTAGGCTCAGTGGCTGCTACCCTCATTAAATGTGGTTTGAACATCACTTTCTTCCTTTTCTTCAAATTTTTTATCATGCTCATAATTCACCTCATTATTTAACTTTAAATGGACTACCGGATACCCCATTTCTTTTGCAACTTTAACTACTTTATTTCACAACTTTTTCATTGTTTTTCCTTCTTTCTCTTTTTTTTTTTTACATAGAGCGGTTCCATCTTTTCAAGACCATTGCTCAAAGGGGAATTTTTCACACTTCTTGATTTACCTTCTCTTTTCACCACACCCCCAACTTAGGCTATTGGCCTAAGTTGGATATTCAAACAAACCAAACATCATGAGAGTTATGGGTGAATGGATAAAGACGGGTCACAATTGTTCAAGTTTCTTCCAAGAAAAGGATAAAGCTCAAAGGGGTTCAAGCAAGGTTCTCACCATCTCACAAGGTTGGCCACAAAAAGAGGTATCACGTCAATTTGTTTCACTCATGGAATTTGTTGCCTATTATCATTTCAAGAGTTTGCATCACTTAGTCAGTCGGACCAATGGGGCAAATTCTAGGTGTCATCACACAATGTTCAAGGTAAGATCATCACACAAGGAATTGACACCAATATCAAGCGAGACTTCACACTTTCTAGCTAGTGTGCAATGTGCATCACAAAAGCTTCATTCGATGACCTGCTAGTCACAACGAGATGCACAAAGTCCACACATTGTCTATGTAACTTCATTTGGCCTCGTCGTAGTAGCACATTCACTTCATTCAATTAAGAGCACTATTCAAGTCATCGGCATTGATCACGACTGATACTCGAATAAATTTCGAGCGAGCAAAGGGCTAAAATAACCAGAATCCTACCACCCTCACCAAAAGCATCCAACTGTCCCCAATGTGAATAGGGAACAAACAATAACAAAAGAAAAGATAAAATACTGGCACTTAAACAAGTAGAGTAGGATGACAAGGAATCTTCACTAGGCGCTCATTTGTTGGAGTTGCCGAACTGTTTGGCGATTTGCCAAATGGTGTGGAGCTCGCCGAAACTCCCAGATGAAACCTGTCCATGTTGGGGCAGAAAGGCGGACAAGAGCAAGTTCGATGAATACATCAGTGTATCGCCTTATGGAATTGGAACCTCGTCAAGTGATCCAAGACTCCAGGCTCTCAAGGCTAATGCAAAAAGGCGATTAAAATTGGGTCGCCCAATCACTTCGGTGACTCGCCGAGTGGTGCATGTATCGCGCCTAAAGTTCCAGTGTCTCATCCCATTTTTTATGCCAGGAAGGCAATCAACTTCGTGCTCGTTGAACTTACTCAATGATCCGCCGATGGGACCTTAGCCTTGAAAAATTGCCTACACCTGCACATTCATCACACATTATTCAAAACACTAACAGTTGGGTTGTCTTCCAAGAAGCGCCTTATTTAACGTCATGGCACGACGTGGAAATGCTCTCAAGCATCTTCCAAATACACCACTTCAATCACAGAAATTTCATGACATTCTCCAAAATATAAGTTCAAGTGTTGCCCATTTACTTCTTTAACTTAGACTTCAGTGGCTCCATTAGTGAACACCCGTGTTACTCTAAATGGGACTGACCATTTGGATTTGAGCTTTCTCGGAAAGAGTCTTAGTCGATAATTATACGGCAACACCCAATCTCCAACTCGGAATTCCCTCTTAAGGATTGTAGAATCATGCCACTTCTTTATCTTTTGCATGTAGAGTGCTAAAATTTCATAGGCCCTAAACCTGAATTCATCCAATTCATTGAGCTGATCTACTCTTCCTTTTGAAGTTTTTACCCAGTCCAGATTCAGAGCCTTTAATGCCCATAATGCTTTGTGTTCCAGTTCAACCAGTAAATAGAAAGATTTCCAAAAGACTAGTTGATATGGATACATATTCATTGTTGTCTTGTAGGCGGTGCGATATGCCCACAGATCATCATCTAAATTTCGAGACCAATCAGTCCTATTTGCATTTACGATCTTACCCAAGATACTCTTGATCTCCCGATTCGAAACTTCCACTTGGCCACTTGTTTGAGGATGATATGGCGTTGCTACTTTATGTCTCACCCCATATTTGCTCAATGTAGACACAAAAGGCCTATTGCAAAAATGGGATCCACCATTACTAATAATAGCCCAATGAGTGCTGAACCTCGCAAAGATGTAGCATTTTAGGAACTGAACAATATTTCTCCCTTCGTTGTTTTGTAGTGCCACAACTTCTACCTATTTAGAAACCTAATCTACTTCCACCAATAAGTACTTATTACCAAACGAACTCACAAATGGACCCATGAAATCTATTCCCCAAACATCAAATAACTCAACCTCCAGAATAGGCTTGAGGGGCAGCTCATGCCTTCTGGACACTCCACCTTGTGTTTTGACATTGAGTGCACTTATTAACAAAATCATGAGCATCTTTTTAAAGGGATGGCCAGTAGTAACCACTTTGAAGAATTTTAGCAGTTGTACGAACCCCACCATGATGACCACCAATCGGTGAAGCATGACAAGCATGGAGAATTTTGCTGAATTCCTCCTCCGGCACACATCTCCAAATGATATGGTTTGCACACTCTCTGAATAAGTATGGTTCATCCCAAAAGTATTTCTTGACATAAAAAACCACTTTGGTTGGTAGAAGTTCAGTTTCTCCGGTATCAATCCACACACTACATAATTAGCAAAATCAGCATACCAAAAAGTTTGTTGTAGAGTTACTGTGAATACCTGTTCATTGGGAAAAACATCATTTATGTCTACCTCTAGCTCGTCATTCTCCTTGCCTTCTAATCTTGATAGGTGGTCAGCCACCTGATTTTCACAACCTATTTTGTCTTGACTTCAAAGTCAAATTCTTGCAACAGCAGCACCCACTTTATTAATCTTCGCTTGGCATCTTTCTTTTCCATCAAATACCACAGAGCAGCGTGATTTGTATGAATAAACACTTTGGTGCCTAGCAACTATGCTCGAAATTTCTCAAATGCATATACCACTGCAAGTAATTCTTGTTTCGTAACTGTATAGTTACACTGAGCACCATTCAGAGTTTTAATTGCGTAGTAAGTGGGGTAGAATAGCTTATTGTGTTTTTCCCGAACACAACGCCTAGTGTCGTGCCTCTTGCATCACACATCACTTCGAAGGGTGATGACCAATCGGGACTAATGATAACCGGAGTGGAAATCAATTTCTCTTTCAAACATTTAAAGGCTATCATGCAAGCATCATCAAAATTGCATTTTACTTCCTTCTCCAAATGTTTGCACAAAGGGTGTGAAATTTTGGAAAATTCTTTGATGAACCTTAGGTAAAAACCTACATGCCCCAAGAAACTTCGAATGCCTTTCACCGAGATCGGTGGTGGTAACTTCTTTATGACTTCAATTCTTTCTTTATCAACTTCCAGCCCTTTTTGTGATATTTTGTGACCAAGAACTATGTCTTCCCTAACCATGAAGTAGAATTTCTCCCAATTTAGGAACAAATTTGTCTCCACACATCTCTGAAGGACCTTCCCCAAGTGTGCCAACCATGCTTTGAAAGTATCACCCACAACTGAGAAGTCATCCATAAAGACTTCCATTGAATCTTCTACCATATCAGCAAAAATAGATAGCATGCAATGTTGAAATGTTGTTGGAGCATTACACAACCCGAACGACATTTTTTTGAAAGTGAAAGTCCCATACGGACAAGTGAAAGTGGTTTTCTCTTTGTCTTGCGGGGCAATAGAGATTTGATTATATCCGGAGTACCCATCCAAGAAGTAATAACATCCTCTTTCTGAAAGTCGATCAAGCATCTGATCCATAGAGGGCATGGGGAAGTGATCTTTTTCGGTCCAGGAGTTTAATTTCCGGTAATCCATGCATAATCTCCATCCGGTTACCGGTCGCATAGAAACAAGCTTCCCCTTTTCATTTGGGACCACCGTGATGCCTCCCTTTTTTGGTACACATTGGACTGGACTCACCCACTTACTATCCGCAATAGGGTAAATCACCCCTGCATCCAACCACTTTATTATCTCCTTTTTCACCACCTCTTGCATTGGTGGGTTCAATCTCCTTTGATGCTCAACACTTGACTTACACTCGCTATCTGAATTTTGTGAGTGCAAATGCCGGGTGGAATGCCCACAATGTCACTGATAGTCCATCCAATGGATTTGATGTATCTTCTCAACACTTCAAGGAGAAACTTCACTTGCCATTCAAGAAACTAAACTGCAATAATTATGGGTAAGGTGTTATTTTCCCCCAAGAATGCATATCCAAGATGGGAGAGGAGCACTTTTAACTCAAGCTTTGGTTGTTCCTCCGTTGATGGCTTTGCGGGAGGATTTTATCGATTCTTTAGATCAACATCCAACTTTATTAGAGTCTTTGAATATTCCCCCAAACTTGAAAGGGCAGCTACTACCTCATCGTAACCTTGGACTTTAGACTCATCATAGTTTGCAAGTACCGTTTCAAGTGGCTCACTCATGAACATCAAATGGCTAACACTAGCCACAACTTCATCATTTATACCAATAGTTGAAACCACATGAAAATAGCTTGGGTGCTTCATAGACTTACACACATTAAAGGTTACTTCATATTCATACACCCAGAATTTCAACTCTCCACTTTCAATATCTACTAATGCTCTCCTGGTTGCAAATAAAGGTCTTCCCAAAATAATTGGAATTTCTGCATCAATCTCTCAATCAAGGATGACAAAATCAGCCGAAAAAATGAATCGGTCAACCTTTACCAAGATATCATAGAGTATTCCCACGGGGTTCTTGATAGATCGGTCTGCCATCAAAAGCCTCATTGTTATGGACTTTAGTTCACCCAACCCAAGTTGCTTATAGATCGCATATGGCATTAGATTTATACTTGCTCCTAAATCACATAGGGCCTTGGCCAATTGGAGCATACCGATTGTGCAAGGAATGTTGAAGGCTACAGGATCTCCCTTTTTTTTTATTGTCTCATTTGTCATAATTGCACTAAAACTATGAGAGACTTCAATTGTTTCAAAGTCCAAACTTCTTTTCTTTGTGACTAACTCCTTCATAAACATGGCATAACCCGGCATCTCCAACAATGCCTCCACTAGACGGAGATTAATCGATAATGTATTAAACACCGATAAGAACCTCTTGAAGTTTTCATCCTCATTTTTCTTCTTGAGACGTTGGGGAAATTGAGGAGTTATTTTGGGAAGAGGTTGCACCACTTTTGACATTGGAGTGCTTTTTGCTGCATCTGTTTGTAACTCTTTGGTAACGCTTTGTTGGATGGGTGTCTTTTCTTCCTTAATACTTTTGTCTTCTTCATGAGCTTGTGCTTCATCAATACCCTTCATATCACCTGCTACTACCTTCCCAGTACGCATAACCACAACCAGATCTCTATAACCATCCTACCCAAAGTTGTGATGTGTATGGTTTCGTCGTCCCCTATCATTTTTGGTTCTAATTGTGGTGAAAGTAGACTTAACTGACCTTAAAGTAGATTGATTGTATCAGCGTGAGAGTTCACTTTATTGTTTAATGATGAGAAATTGGCTTTTATCCCTTTTAGACAATCATCCAAATCCTCGACTTTGTCAAGGATATGAGACAACAAGTCGTCCACACGGAGACTACTTGCACTCCCTTTTGACTTTGGGCTCTCACTCGATTGAGTGTGGTCTTCTTAATGATCATCCTATCTTCTCCAAGGATCACTTTGCTCAGACCATTCTTGATAGTATCTTCTTTTCTCTTCTTCTTTGTGAGAGTTCCAACCTTGATTCCCACCCCGCTGTAAATAGCGTGAGTGAAAACACTCCTCATATTTATTAGAGTTCCAACCTTGATTCTCCCCTAGCTTTGAATAGCTCGAGGAAGAACCCACCTAAACTCTAAACACTCCCCTCGTTCCTTTGGGCTTTTTCACATCCTCTAACACTTGTGTTTGTAGTAGCTCCATTTGGGATAACATTTTCTTGATGTTCTCATCCCTTTATCTTTCCTTTTCAAGTTGCTCTTGAGTCATTCTAAAGCAAATGGGCGAAACTTGATCTTCTTGAGTGTACCAAGCTGATTTATTTTCGTCATGTCATCAAGAAGAAATGAAGTCACCTAAAACGATTGCAACATTATTCCACCTCGAACCAATTGATAAACCACTCTTTTATTTACCGAATCAAGACTTCAATAAAAGTATTAGAGCAGCACATTGTTTGGCAGTCCGTGAGTCGGGCATTGAAATAGGAGTTTCTTAAACCTCAGCCACATTTTATGGATGGGTTCATCCTCGAATCGCTTGAAACCTTGAATGTTATCTCTCAGTTTCATCACCCTCGACGGGGGAAAGAACCTCGCATTGAATGTCATGGTAAATGCATCCCACGATGTTATAGAATTCCTTGGTAACTCAGCCAACCATTTGCTAGTTTCCCCCGTCAAAGATAGTGGAAATAACCTGAGCCGGATTGATTCTTGAGACACATTCGTGAATGAAAGCGGGCAGCAAACATCTATAAAATTCCACACATGCTCATGTGGGTCTTCATGAGTCAACCCTCCGTAGAGTCCCTTCATTTGAAGGAGATGGAGAGTTGTGCTCGTAACATCAAATATAGCATCCTTTTCGGTTGATGGTAGGCAGAATGCACCAATTCAACCCAATTGAATTTTGTTGTGCACACTGTTAATATCATCAATATCATCTCGGTGACCCGCTTGGCTAAAGTTCATCTCTTTCTCACTCATTTTCTCTTATGCTCAGCACATCCAACACAAACACAATACAATCTAAATTGATTCAACTACAGCCAACAAATTAACAAATTATACTTCGAAAAAGGAATTCTAAACAACGCTACTCCCCTGCAGCGGCGCCATTTTGATTAATGTATTAGCCACACCTCATCTGATACTAGGTGTAAATGATCGTTAAGCAGTATAAACCCAACAAAAGAGTTGTGGTCGATCCTACAGAAAGTAATACTATTTTGAATTCAACTATGAAATTATAACGGTGACTTTTGCAGCCGAAGGAATAAAAGTTATTCGAAACTATGGACCAAATTGGAGGAGTAATCGCAATTCCCAAGTGAGCGGTTTTTAGACTAGAAAACAATTTAAACAATTAACTAGGAACAACCAAATAGGAGAAAGATGCTTGGGGGATTGACTAACCAACTGCTAAGTTCAACTCAACGGGTGCAAATCACTAACCAAAAATGTTAATTCTTCATGGGTAGGATGGACTTTAGGTGAGGCACTTTTTTCTCGAACAATTACCTCGTTTCCACTGAGTTCTCTGAACCTCAATGCACTACATGAAAAGACCAGTCCACAACCTCACCACATCCACTCTCTCGAGCTGTATACATAGGATGAATCTTGGGCTTCACTTTCTCTAGCTGAAACCATCAGGACCCACTAACTATGAGGCCAACTTATCACCTTAGCTTTACACTTCTTTCTCAAGAAAGCATAAAACCCTGAATTATATTGAAATAAACATACAATATAGAGGTTAAACCACAACAATAATTCAGACCCACTTCGAATTAACACCAAAATTGATAATAACTAGCACCCATTAAGTCAAACAAGGTGATTGGTTACATTGTCAAACCCCTAAGATCGGGATTTTAGCCAATCATCATAAAAGAAAGAAATTCAATACCTACTACATGCTCCATGGCTGGGTATTATAAAATCGAAGTTCTAAGATGAATAATATCTTTTCTATTACAATACCCAATTGAAATCTCTTTCCAAAATTGCTTAAAAATCAACAAGATTAGTGTTTTTGTTCTCTCTATTTCGTTCCTCACAATCACTGAATGCTTTATCTCTCTTTCAAAAATCAATTTATATTGATAAGAGGTGTGGCATTTTGGGGTCAATCAGCGAGGAAAATCGAGCTTCGCCGATCAGTCGGCCACTCGCCAATCATCATTGTCTATCGCCTTGTTTATTCACATTGTCCTCATTTAAACACTGTAATTTTAGGTGATCTAGATCAGGATCGCTGATCATTTCCGTGATGCGCCCTTTAGTCTTTTAGCTTGCCAATTCGAGTTCACCTTGGTCTCGACTAGTAGTTCGGCAACATGATCTTCCTTCGCCGATAGGGAATGCAGTTCGCCTAAGTTTTACCTATTTCAGGGTCAGTTTTCTGTAAATTTTGGTGGTCCAGGGGTAACTTGGCAATTCGTCGAGTTCTCTTGGCGATCGTCAGGCTTGTTTTTCTCTCTCATTTTTAGCTTGTGTTGTCCTTTTTGCCTATTAGTGTCCTTGCTTTGTTCCTCAACCAATATACCTGAAAATTGCGGATTTAACATCAATTTATGGTACAAATTAAGCATTTGAGAACACTGAATATATATACACAAAGCTCCAAATGAGTCCATATCTCGGACTCATCATCCTTCTTCCCCCCCCCCCAATCGTTCCAAACCATTAAGATACCCCATATTCATCCATTAAAATCCCCCATTACTCCTATTTATTCTCCTCTTCCAATTCCATTTCCCCCAATCTCTCCCAAATCTTCCTAATACTCTTTTCCTCTCAAAATTCCTCTCTTCCACAAGAACATTCAAGTCCAGGTTTGGTGTCAAGGTCGGTCTAAGGAACACAAAATTTACTACACTACACACTCACCAACTTTGCTTACTTGAAAGGTAAATGATTTCACCAGAACTTTGAATTTTTTTTCATTGTTTAAATTCGAAGTCACAAAGTTGAACTTCACCTTGGGTAGTTAATCATGTGTAAAATTATTGAAATCTAGTTCATATACTACCCTTGAAACAATGGTGTGTGAGTGTGGTCTCATTTAGATTAAATAATTTGGTTTGATATGTCTAGTTAAAAGTTTTGACGTATAGGGTTTCGTTGTCTCTGTCTTGGAAGTCTAATTTTGCATAATCGAAACCCTAAGGATGAAAAACTACCACATAATATGTTGAAATACATGTTTAAACTTAGATTAGTTGTTGAATGTTGTGTTTAATGTGTTGAATGAAAAATTGGAATCACAAGTCTGGCACAACACTGGTCGACGGCCTCAACCCACGGATCGTAGGTCGTGGTCCGTCAATAGAATGCACTCAAACATTCATTTAGTTGAAAGCCATGTCATGGACTACGGTTCGTCATTCCATCGATGGACCGTTATGCACGTCTGTGCCTCCAATATCAGAGACCAAAAAATGGATTGTTTGACATATGGAAGGGACCCACGACTCATCTCTCCATCGACTGACCGTAGGTACCCACTGTGTCTCACAAAAAATAGTTATTGTCTGTAAAAAAAAATTGTTTTTTGTCTACGTCCAAATGGTCCAAAATTATTTCTTGGTTTTTTTTTACTTTTTAAGTACTAACTAAGCTTCCACATGTTTGATGGCGCCTAAACAAGCACTCGGTACTTAGAAGAGTGGCAAGTCAAAGTCGATTGCACCTTCGCTCCGACTCATTAACAAATCCAGTGCAGAGGAGTATGCACCAGAGCACACTAGAGGCTCCCTCATTGTGCCCTTGACCACAAGGCACCGTAATAGTCAGGTTGTCGTATCGGAGGAGGAACCACCTAGTCCTGCACTTGCCCCCCAGTCTGAAAAGGGGGTACAACATTCAGGAGAGTCGCATTCCGGCTTAGAGTCGCACACCGGCTCAAGTTCAACGGCACACCAGCCTCCGCATCCATTCCCACTAGCTTCGACAAGCCTCATGACCCGCCAAGCATACCGATGTTCCCCGTTCTTCATACCACCAAGCCAAACAGGTGGTGTGTTGAGGGCCAGTTCCAAATCTACTATGATGGCCAGAACCGGAACAAGTAGCACAAGTAGACCAGGACCATTATGGAGGAGCGTCGGGTACTTATTGGGATCCTTCATACTATGCCCAACATTGAGGAGTTGTTCAAGAGGCACATGTGTG
Organism: Solanum tuberosum; assembly: GCF_000226075.1. Classification (NCBI taxonomy): domain Eukaryota; kingdom Viridiplantae; phylum Streptophyta; class Magnoliopsida; order Solanales; family Solanaceae; genus Solanum; species Solanum tuberosum. The sequence goes on along the minus strand of NW_006238998.1, from coordinate 429,668 downwards.
ATTGGATTCCACGGAGACCGTGCAAGTATAGAGAGGAGATGACCCGTGAGTTCTATGCCTCCTACGCCAACACCGTCTGAAATACTATGCCCAAATGGGTGAAGCAACTGGCTCAACCTCCACTTCAGGCCACACTGGTGTAGAAATTCTCCATCGAAATCTCCAAGACTACTATTCATCATTTTATTTACGGCCCATCCCACACTCGGCCGATTAATATACTAGAGTATGACTACAAGATGGGGGTGGTTCAGAGTGGGGCATTTCAGAGAGATGCCGATCAGCGAAAGGCCTTACTGAGATGGATGTCCCGTCATATAACCGAAGAGGGAGAGAGCATCGAGTGAGTGCGAAATACCACATTGTCTATCAGAAAGGCAACCTAGAGCTTTACTGTGAAGTACGTTTGGTCCATAGTTCGTACTAGATTGTCCCCTACACAGGCTTATAATTTCGTGACTTGGGATAGGGATGTGATGTTAGCAGCGATTATGGAGGGGCCAGAACTTTATTTCTCCCGCATCTTGATTGTCGATATTCATGAGAGAGCTTTCAAGCCTACTACTACTTTTTCCTTCCCTTGTCTCATCTTTCATATGTGCAGGGAGGCTTCAATGCCTAGTTTGCATTGACAAGTTAACCAAGGCAACGAAGACTGTGGACGTCGGCTCGCGGCACCGCAAAAAGGACCACATATTGACCTACCTCATTTGGGTGTTGACTTGGCCGTCGATGTGAAGAAGATTCATGTTGAGCAGGGTGCTGACACCATTATGCCTGCCCCTAAAGCATATGCACGGGCTCCCCCTCAACTTCCACTAGTAAGGCTGCTAGCTCGTCACGAGCCACTACCCCTCCAAGGCCTACTTTAGTTACTCTGGCCCGAGTCCATATGTTACAGACTCAGATGGCCACCTTGATGCAGCACATAAGGCCTTGGATGAGAGATATGTTGAGGAGTCTGAGGAACATATGGAGCAGATGATGGACGCAAAGATTCAGGTTTTCTACAGGTGGTTAGATGCGTTCGAGCTTCGAGTACTGGAGAGGCCTGGCCCCGTTGTTGTGTAAAAACTTCCCAAACAGAGTTGACTAAGCTCCGGTCTGATGTTGATGCCCTACTTTATCCTGTTGTGGCTGTCTCCAAGCCCACACCTGAGGTTGAGAAGGATGAAGTGGTGATGTCTGCACTTTTTTGCAATACTATGCCACCACCCGACCCTTCTCGTGTGGCAGGGAAGCACCACTGCTTTTCTGAGTAGACTTCAAATGATGAAGAGGCCTGCCGAGCTAAAAAGAAAGCGTAGAAGTAGGTAGAGGTGGCCCAGAGATAGTCTTTGTTTGAGGACGAGTTGCGACAGAGGAGAGCCCGTGAGATGGAGTTTGTGGGTGCATTAGGTTCGAGGAGCACTACTGATGGTGTTCCCACTATTCATAAGGGCGCTACTGAGGGCGTCACTATTGCTGATTCTGCGAGTTCCAAGAAATTAAACCCACCGCTTCTTGATGGGTCGTTGGCGCTTATGCGTCACAGGTTTGCTTCACCCTTTGCCTTACATATTTTGTTTCATTTTTTGCATTGAGGACAAATGCACCAATACTTTTGTGGGGGTGGGGCAAATGGGAGTGTGAGTGGTAGGGTGAAGTCTGAGTAACCCAACTCATAACCCTTCCTTGGGGTTTTCTTGCCTCTGTTCATTTTCCCCAAGGGATCGTTTTTCATTTATGTTGAACCGGAATGTGTAGGATTGTATGTGTGTAGAAGTAGATAGAAAGAATGAAAGCATGATGACATAAGAGAATGAGATTGATACCTCTCCGAAATTTTTTGAAATATGATAGATCTATAGACTTTATGAGTTTAGTGTGTTGGATCTTCATGTGACATGATAGGAACCGATATGATAGCATGGCTTAAGATAAAACTTGTACTAGGTGCTTTAATATTCGATAATAAAACAACGTGCCAAGTGTGTGTGAGGAAATTTTGTATGTTCTTGCAGTATGTGCCAACTAGAACTTGCCTCCTTGGTCCTGTTAAGATAATCTAAGCTGGGAATTAGGAAATGATCATAAGCCTTTGTTCAAATAAGTACACTTAAGGCTAAAAGTATCCAACAAAAAGAAATAAGTGCTCCCTTTGATCCAAATGTTTGAGCCTAATGAATACCACTTCTTTCAATACACCTAACCCACCTTCCCTAAAATACTGGTTTGGCCCTGGCCCCTCCTTGGACACGTGCACCGTAAGTTAGGCCAAAAGCCTAAGTTAAGGGTGGCTAAGTTAGAAGTTACCTTAATCTCGGTCGTGGTTCGACCTCGGACATTGTGCACCTCAACTCATGCAAAATACATAAGTTGAGGGTGGCTATGAAGAAGGAAACTTAAAGAAAAAGGTATGAAAAGAGTTGTGTATAGAAGAAGAAAAAGGATAGAAATAGGTGTGATTAAATTCAAAAGAAACAAAAAGAGTGATAATGATGCTGAAAAACAAAGAAAGAAGAAGTAAAAGAAAAAGAAAAAGTGGAAAAAGAACAATGAAAAAGTCAAAGTCTCATCTGTACTGAAGTAAGTCAAGGAAAAGAGCAGAAAATAAAAAATATGTCAGAATTGGTTGAGAAAGAGGTAAATAGCCAATGTAATATCAATGAAGGCAGAAAAATCACCCAAACTACCCAAATGTATCCTACCTGACCCTGAGCCTACATTTCAAGCTAATAAAGTCCTATAGTGATCCTAGTGACTAGTCTGGAGAGTCTGGGCAGTTAAAATAAGGGCAAGCCTATGGTATTGAGCACTAATTGTACTTGAACTCACTTCTGAGTGTGAATGTTTACCGAATCCTTAAGCTTAAAAATCAAATTTCGTGTGAAAAAGGATTTCTTTTTGGTAAGGGCACTAGTTACATTCTTGGAGAGTTGGTACCTTGGTGATGGTTGAAAGTGTATGTGGTGATATATATTGGTCTATCTATGTCATGTTTTGATCCGCATGAGTTAGCTTATTGAGTCTGAAAGAAAAGATTTGCACTAAGGGAAAGAGTTATTTAGAAAGCAATGTGATTGCTTGAGTTCGTATGTTTGCTTCTAGATGAACGTCGTTTAGAGTTTTTAGTGTGTCTCTTGAGGACAAAGAACAATTTTAAGTTGAGAGTGTTGATATACCGTGAGTTTACGGTATTTTTGATGCATTTCACTCTGAGTTTGTGTGAGTCTTGGGCTGTTTGTTATTAGATATGATGGTTTTTATGTAATCTTTGCAGGAAATAAGTTCGGAAGTGGTTGAGAGAGAAAAGAACTGAAGTTGCAGCAGTAGCTGTCGACGGAGACAGCCACGGACCGTCGTTCCAATGACGGGCCGTAGGTGAAGAGTGGTGGATGTGAGTTCAAGGAAGTCTGACCATGTGTGGAACCACAGAAGCAAAGAACTCCCCGTAGAGTGAATGACGGACCATCCTACACAACCATCGTTTTGATTAGAAAGTTAAGTTTCAATACTTGAACCACGAAAGAATAGGACGGACCGTAGGTGGTAAAACCATCGTTTGAGGAGTCTGAAATATCTACCAAGTGCTGACCCACTGAGGTGACCCACAGACCGTAAGTCGATCTATGGTCCATAGGTCTTGTCGTCTGTCATACCGCGTTTGAGCCAAAATTTCCTTATTTCATTTTCCTTCTTTGTTTAGGATTTAGCTATTATATATACTAGTTGCGATTTCTATTTTTGTGAGTTAGACTATTAATGATTATTGTTTTTGGTTTTTGGAATTTTTTTGCAAACCTTTGGCACTTTAATTCTAGAAGCGGGTTTATGCAATTTGCTCTTTGAATTTCAATTCAAGATTTCTGTTTTCATCTGTTCTAATTGTAAGTTCATGATTTCTTTTTGTAACCCTAATACACATTGTGAACTCTCAAGCATGAGTAGCTAAATCCACAACTAGGGCTGTGGGAATCTTGAGAAATTAACAATGTATGAATAATAATTAAGTAATTCTTGAATAGTGTTTATGCATGTATTGTTAATCCTTTCGTTTAGAAGTCTTTTTAACATAGGCCAACATTAAAAATCACCTTGTTCCTACTTGCCTTACCAAGGAGGCAATGAATGAAAAAAGGATTAAACAACAGAGATTTAGTTAAGGATTTGCTGTTATCTAATAGCCTGACCTTAGTCAATTGATGTGAGGGCTAATACCTAACTCAATTGACACGAGGGATAATCTCGGGTAAAGGTAAGGGTTAGTAAAGTAGAGACCCGTAAACGTACCAAGTTGCGAGGTGAAATTCCCAACTTGGAGGACCAATCACTTAGGGATATCCAACTTATCAACCTTGCATGTCAAACACTGGGATAGAGTTACTATTATTAGGATTACTGCGTTAAGAGCTTGTAGGGAACACTGATACCCTAGTTCTCATCTAATATTGATATCTCAAACTACGAATCTTGTTTACTTGTTACTTAGTAATTCAAATCAACAATCTATTATTTTATTTACAAATCCCCTCTCTTTTGTTACTTTTCTCGGAAATAGTTTGACTAAACGAAGATACTTGTGAGTTAAGCTTTAGTCTAAACTATATTCCTCGTGGGATAGACCCCAACCTGAAAGTTGAGTTCTTTATTTGGCAACGACCGCTTATACTTCTTTCAGGAGATGTAATTTGGGCGTATCAGCAAGTCGTCGAGTCTAAAAATTTACAGATTAATTCACCTACATTGTAGGTCGAAAAGGCGATGAGAGGGTATATTGGTGAACCACCAAGTCACTCGGCGAGCTCGATTCAGCTCACGAAATGGATTGACGTGCCAGATTCCCAACCCAAAATCCAATTCTCAACAAACAGCCTATGACAACCAATTTCAAGTACAATCTATGCAATTCCAGCCTACCCACAATGATTATCTATGCCGGAGTATCAGAACGCCCCCCCCCCCCCCAAACTTGATCTAAATTCAACCAAACAATGATTTTTCCTTTAAGAACGACGTCACCCAATCCATCATTGGGCTAATTCAAGTTGTTTGGTGGAATTTGGGTTACTCATACTTCACCCGCACAAAACCCAACATGCACACCCACAATTCAAGCAATTCAAACGCTGAACTCCAACAAATTTAGGCTAAACAAGTTATTGGGCATACTTGATTTCAAATTAGATTTCAACAAGAAATTTGGCACACAATCAAGGCAAATAATAGATCCATAAACTAATTGTCACGACCCGAGTCTAGGCCCCGGATGCGACACGGTGTATTCGACCCCGAAGGGGTGTTATACAATCCTCATAGCACATTCATTGCATAGACAATATAAATAGTACGGAATTAAAACTTTAATTTAAAACCATACGATTCAAAGCATTCAAAATACTCCTTAAAAGCTTTTAAAAGACATAGCGGAAGTCTAAGTCTCACATGGACATCTTAGACAAAAGTTTAACAAGATAGGGTCACGACCCTTTACAATTAAAAGAACTAGAATAGTCTATTACATGAAAATAGAAAATAAACTTCAAAAGACACTCGTCCTTGATCTATGAGGACGTACCACTCTAGCCTTGAAGGAATAGCAATCCAAGCACTTCAATCTAGCTAGAAGCAATCACTAGCCGGAACCTACACTTGTAGTAAAAATAAGAGAAATATGGGTTAGCACACAAAAATGTACTAAGTATGATGACTATGCAAAAACATGCTTTAAAAGGGACATTTTGGTTGGAAACCATGCATTATGCCACTTTTTAGAAATATCATTAATAATAGCATAAGAGACATACAATACAAGTATAATCATCATACAAGTCATAATACCACATTTATGCAATATCATCATGTAAACTATTACAGACCTTCACCTTAAGTAACCCTCATGCTATACCTTGTGCAATGCATGGATAGAGTCCCATACCACCATCCAAACCAAGGCACCACATTAAGGTCACCAAAAGTGAACTTACCATTCCTTCCTTTTCAACTTTTCACAATATCCACACATAAGAGACATAACATTTCATAAGGCATGACAAGGGAAAATAACTCATAATATAACCCAATTATGGCATGCATATCACATTAAGCATTTAGGAGTCAACATTCTTCAATTACTTCATTTAGAGAACTTTCACACATTAGTCATTAAGACTTAGAGAACTCACTATGACCTTATCAAAGGCTACTCGTGCAATGTATAGATGGAATCAAATACTACCACCTACACTTCATAGAACCTCTCAAGAAACCATAATGCACATCTCATATGATGGGAATAAGCGTTTAACCGACATAGACCATGAGAGCTTGTCATGGAATCCGATGTCATATAGCCCCACACCGTAAAGGTGTTCCACTTTCCTAAGGTAGAACGGTAACATTAGCTCGGATGGAATCCGCTAGCTAATATCCTATGTGGGTACATAGCTATGGGATAGGAAGATATTCCTTGGAACTCTAACCTAACGTTGGAAGAGTTTCCATCTAACCATATCCACTCGGTGCTTAGCGTACATTCCTATAGATTATTTCATTCACATTACATTAGTGTACTAGGGAGGAATGCCATAGGCCTATCGACCCAAGTTACATCATTACACAAGGAAGGAATGCTATAAGCCTATCGATCCATGGTACATTCAAGGATAGCTCTAGAGTCCTCATGAAAAGAATGTCATAAGCCTATCGATTCATGGTTCCTCATTACATGCAGATACTCATGAAAGGAATGCCATAGCCTATCGATTCATGGTACATTGACTCACTAGGAAAAGAATACTATAAGCCTATCGATTTAAGAGTCTTTATTACATTAGATCATTAATGAAAAGAATGCCTCAAGCCTATCAATTCATATCCATCAAGTCAAGACACATTCATTACTCATATATGAAAGGAATGCCATAGCCTATCGATTCATATTCATCAAGTCAATACACACTCATTATACAAGAAAATGATGCATGAGCCTACCAATTCTAGATTCAACATTCACCATAGAAATCCTTCACATTCTAGCATCATCATTCATGAGTGTCAATTGAGAATATACTACCAACAATAAAACAATACATGATATACACGATCATAATTCTATCATTGAAACCAAATGCATATCCTTCACATCATAATCATACATAGTAATTAAACACCTCCACCTTTCAAGTGGATAAACATCTCTAACACAATTCTACTACAACAAGTAATTAGGTCAAACCTGCCCTTTCAAGGCCATAACCACAAATCCTCAATTCACCAAAATCTCACCATTATTAGGCATAGATGATAATACAATTCAATAACCCAAAGCAATTTAGACATATTCCAATCATAAGCTTTCATAATCAACAAACCCATTTCATAAAGGCACAATTTAGGAATTGAGAGAAATCATGGGTCCATGGAGTATTTTCATCATAAATCATCAATTAAATATCAATACAATCATTATATGACATTAGAAACCATTTGAAATCTTTTGCAGAAAGAACCCATGAGATTGAGCAAAACCCTAGGTTTTTCATGAACTTGAAAACTTCTTTGAAATTGACTGTAGGGTGAAATCTAAACCTAAATGAAGGATCACCATACCTTTACTAAGATTCCCCAAGAAATTTTATGAAGAAAATTCCTTGAATCCAAACCCTAGCTCCCACTTCTTCTTGGGAACTTCTAGAGAGAGAATTTTTGAAACGTGGAACTCTTGTTTTGATTTGGGGAAATAAGGAGTAAAATGACTTGTTAAAAGACTTAAAACTATATATACTAAATATATAAATTTTGCAGAAAGAACCCATGAGATTGAGCAAAACCCTAGGTTTTTCATGAACTTGAAAACTTCTTTGAAATTGACTGTAGGGTGAAATCTAAACCTAAATGAAGGATCACCATACCTTTACTAAGATTCCCCAAGAAATTTTATGAAGAAAATTCCTTGAATCCAAACCCTAGCTCCCACTTCTTCTTGGGAACTTCTAGAGAGAGAATTTTTGAAACGTGGAACTCTTGTTTTGATTTGGGGAAATAAGGAGTAAAATGACTTGTTAAAAGACTTAAAACTATATATACTAAATATATAAACCATTTAAAATAAACCCCACATAATAAAACATTAGAACAAAATTACTTAAAAACCCCTAACTTGGGCAGCCCCGTCAGGGACCAAGCCCACTTCTACGGTCCGTGAAAGGGGACCACGGCCCGTGGTGGTGCCCGTGGTCCTCTAGGCAGTGTGCTCCTTTGCCTTGCCAAGCCCCAAGATGCTAAGGCATCTTCACGGCCACTTCTACGGGTCGTGGTCAAGACCATTGGCCGTGGAGTGGTCCGTGAATTTGGGGCAGTAGCTTGGCCACAATGCCTTGCCTCCCATGCCACCAAGTGATCTTCACGGCCATTTCTATGGACCGTGGTCAAGACCACTGGCCATGAAGTTGTCCATGAACTTGGGACAGTGCTTGGCCAAGATTGGGCAGCCTTGGCCTTTGGCTTAGGCCTTTCCCCCTTGGCTTGGCACTTGCCCTTGCAACCTTTAGCCAAACACTAAAAAGGTTCCTTCAACTACGGAGTCTAACACGTACCTTGACATTGACTCCTAAACCAAAGCTCGGGACAATATTACACCACAAGAAACCTCATTACAAACTCAACACAAAGTCGTTAGGCTTTAGTTTCACTTATTCATTTAATGGGTCGCTACACTAATCATACACATGCTCAACACGAATTAAGCAATTAAAACAAATATGGAAAACCAAACTCAATTGTAGACACGGAGACACTTAGGCAAAAAGGAAAAGATGGGCAATACTTCAGAATATGACCACACACGAGGACACCCACTAAATTTAAACTAAAAATATAATCTAAGGCTTGATTGTAAGAGTACAAGAGTCAAAAAATTCAAAATAAGGAAAGGATTTTAATTTAAAACGGTTGAAAGGCCTTTGACCCTTCCGTTCGCACCTTGATCGGTGAGGTCAGTTAACGCCATTGATCAACTCATCGAGTCGTCGAATGGACTTTAGTCCACCGAATTTAACAGAAAACTAGCCTTTCAGCTAGTGCAAAAGGTGAGCTATATCGAGTTCGTTGAGCCACTTAATGATTCACCGAGTAGACTTTAGCTCACCCAATTACCTTTTTCTCCAAAATTCAAATTTCAACCTACACATACAATAAATGTTATTCAAATGAAAAAGTAAACCATATGTGGCCTCCCAAGAAGTGGTTTATTTAACATCGTAGCACGACATGGTCATGCGTTCACGCCTCATTCTTCGGGTTGGCTAAGGTATCACTAGGAAGTCCCCTTTTCGTCTTGGATTTAAGTGAGCCAAGATTTGACCCATTTGAGTCTCAAGCTGCGTTATAGAATCAAAAGGTGAGGTCACTATTTGATTTAAAGACGAAACATCATCCTTCATCTTCTTGAGTACCTTATCTGATCCTTCCACCTTCTTTAGGATGCAGGCAAGTATATCCTTAGTCTGAAAGTTCTCTGGATCAGCTTTTTGTTTGGCTTTGGATGTTCTTGAAGGGGCACGTAATGATATTTATCAAAATCTCTATATCTCCAATTTGCACCCCGATCACACCAATCTCGGTCGCAATCTCTCCAACCATCATCACGATCTCTATTCGACCCTTAATTCCCACACGACTTTGGATAGCTCAAACTTGAACCCCTTGCTTGGTTTGAAAAGAATTTTACCTCTTCATTGTACATGGCCTCAAATTGTACGTCATCAAGAATCACACTACAATTAGCACCAACAACGTTCACAACCTTGTAACCACCTCTCATGACATGTTTCGTCAATAGGTCAATTTGGGTCAATATCCTGGCCATGATTTCATCACGTTCTTGGTTCTTTTCCAATTGTGCCTTGGTCTGCCAAAGATTCAAAGGAGACACCTGACCTTCCCTTGTGTGCCATGCACGATTGATTTTGGTCATCTCCACAAGCTAGGCTGACGCTATGTCAAATGGTTGTCTAATGATCCCACCCTGAATAAGTTGGTTAGCGACACCCTTGTTGACGGTGTCAAGACTTTGATAAAAATATTGCAAGAGCACATTATCCGAAAATCCATGGGTACGACATTGGAGAAGCATCTTTTGTAACCTTAACAAAGTTTCATGGATGGGTTCAGCGTCAACCCGCTTGAAGTTCTGAATATTATCTCTCAACTTAACCATCTTCGAGGGGGGAAAAATATTTCATAAAATACGTTTGTGAGCTCCTCCAAAGAAGTGATATATTCCCTTAGTAGTTCGGTCAACCACTTTGTTGCCTCCCCCATTAGATAAAAGCGAAACAAATAGAGTCGGAATGACTCTTGAGTAATGTTATTAAAGGAAAATTGTCAACACACATCCACAAAATTTTGAATGTGGTCATGAGTTTCTCATGAGCAAGTCCCCCAAAGAAACCTTTCATTTGCAACTACTGCAACATAGTGTTGGTCACATGAAACACAACATTGCCCACATTAGGGGATAATTGAATAGAATCAGCACTTCCCAATTGATGCACATTGACATCTTTCAAGTTCTGATGTAATCATTATTCCCAAGTTGAATTTGCATTGCTCCCAGTCACACTCATATCTTCACGTGTTAGAGCGATCAACAAGAACACAAATAAGAAAATTCTACTACAACAAAATTAGTTCACAAAAACACTTCAATAAAAGAATTCTAAACACCCCTTCCCCGGCAACGGTGCCATTTTTTATAACGCTCAACTATATTTCTTCCGATTCAAAGTATAGGCAGTCGCTAACAAGTATAAATCCCACTATGAGTTGGGGTCGATCCCACAGGGAGTGATACATAACGAATTCAATTAAAAAGTAAAAATGTGTTCTAATCTTTTGTAGAAGTAAAAGATTGCACAACATAAAATAAATCATGAAGTTTCATTTATCGATTTCAAGAGGGAAAATTTAGTAACCAAGTTCTAACAACAACAATTAACATGGGACTTGAACGATTAGGAAGAGGACCTTAGGAATGTGATTGATCAAATGCTAATTTCACTTAATGGATAATTACTAATGTCTTTAAGTTGTTGAATCTTAATGGGTGGGATACGTTTTGAATATAATAGACATCTCCCCATCAGCTATCATGTTTGATTGAGTCCTCTGAAACCTCAACAAGCTTAACAATACCATCAACCCAATTCCTTGATTAACCACTTTTCAAGTTGGGTAGTAGAGATGCAAATCAATACAACTATGAATCATTCATTCTACTCTATACCTCTTTCTCAAGTAAATATAAAGAGCTAAGCTAGAACCGAATTTGTAACTTCAGTTCATCAATTAAAACCTGAACAAATAATTGAACCTATTTTAAAACAACATTAAATTCAACAATTAACAATACCCATAAGATAATTAATGCATTCGACTACATGATCACGCCCCTAAGGTAAGCAATTTTAGTCAAACATAGCGAAAAGTAAGAAATTGTTGCCAAAAATATTATCTATTTGAATTGTTAACAATCTGCAATACCCAATTCCAAAATTAAAGTTAGCATCCTAAAACCTCAAATCCAAAACTTCTCCAAGAATGTTCAACAATGTAACAATGTGAAAACTCTCAGGGGAATACACTATGTGTGGGAACTCCTTTTCTTCTTTCAAAAAATGAATTTATACGTTCCCAAAACCTCAACATTGAGTCCAATTGGTCAAGTTAGTTCGGATCGTCGATCGACTCGGTGATCCACCGAATTGCACTTTGTCTCTCCATTTTGATGTGGCTCATGTCTCCGATTGTTGTGGAAGATTAGGCGAGTTGGGTCGTGATCACCGATCCATTCGATGTATCATTGAATCATCTTTTGCTTGCCAAGTTGTCTTGGTACATGAGCCTCCACGACTCACTGAATGGCTACTTCCCATGGCTTGGTACATGGTCTACTTCCCATGGCTTGGTACATGGTCTACTTCCCTCGGTGAGTCGTTGCATCGTAATGTCCTTGCCTTGTTCTTAAACCTTAATTGATGCATACTAACACATTAACATAAGTTATGAGCATAAAGTAGGCATTGAGGACACTAATTCATTGAATATTAAGCCCTAGATTAGTTGAAATTCCCGACTCATCATTGATGTATTTTGGATGTTTGTTAGTGGCCTTAGCCTCGGTTCAGGATAGTGATAGTCTTAGACTTGTATTTTAGAGTCGATAGGCCTTATATTTGCTCTGACGTCAGTTTGGATGTCTTAGCTCCATGTAGATTGATATAGCAGACTTAGGTATGATAGGGTGATCCTTAGTAAGGCAACAACTCAGCTCAATATGCCTTTTAATCCATATTTTACCCTAATGATTAACTATGACATGTTAGGGGGTTATTTCTGGCTTTTTCTAACTTCTTGGTGTCGAACATTAGAGTGGATCCCTGGAAATTTTGAAGATGTTATTGCTCTACGGTTGGGACTGTTCTGAGTTAGTGAAGGAATTCAGATATTTGGGAGATATTTTTCATGGTTTGAGGTTTGTGTACTTCTTGTTATCTTGAGTATGAGGCTCAGGCATACAACTATATAGTTGGGTCCGAGAACCAGGAACAACTTCTTTAGCTAGGTTTGAGGCTAGGCACATCATACCTTAGTTGGGATCGACGCCCAGTCATACTATCTATTTATCCTGGTTCAAGGCCCAGTCATCTAGTTTGAATCTGGGCACACCCTTATTTTGTCAGTTTTGTCTTCTAACTAGGTGATTCTATTGGGTTGGGTTTCCTTAACTGTTGTTTGAGTCTGTGAAAGGTTGTGGTAGTTCTGGAAGTATCCTTGAGTCCTTTAGTTGTTCCTTAGCTTTTATGTGTACACCTCAGGCTTATAGAGGTCTATTTGGGTTATTTACTTTAATTTGCAATCGAGTGTACCTTTTGGGTTTATGAGGTCCCAACGGGTTCTAGTTATCTATTTACCCTGATGTCCTTTCTTTGTTGTGATCATGTGCTCATTTGTTGGGATTTCCTTTGCTATTTTCTTTTCGTGGCTTCTAGTTTTCTCACAACCCAAAGTACACTCTAGATGTGACATGATGTATAAGACCCTGAGAGGCCCTACAAAAGCCACTTTACATACAGATAACACAGTATAATATAAAATATGAAAAAACTTAGTAGAAGGTCTCATATCATAAAATAGTTTGACATAAAAGCGAAGTCTAATCATAGTCTCGACAAGACAATCTAATACATCAAGAGTGGTTGGGACATAACTCATACACCACATAAAATGCCAAAATCTAGAGAAATAAAAGAATGTAAGCATAGGTGACATGGTCCTCAGATCACGAGGACTCACTAAGTCTTCAATCTACAAGCAATCCACTAACCACTAGCGGGAGGAAGAGAAGCGTCGGACCATACATTATTAGATAATGTAGGCACAAGTATTCATTAGTACATGGAATGTACTAAGTATGAGGGATATGCATAAAACGTTAAAAGCATTATCATAAGGGGACATGAAGGAAAACATGATATGCATGACCAAGCTAAAACATAGTAAGACCCTTATAGAAGAATCATAAATCACGAACATGATGAATGCATCTTAAAATCATAATGAAAGCTTCATAATAGCATTGAAAGTCACATAGTTTGTTTTGTGGGATATTTACTGTTAACTAACATATACCATGTGAATTACCATATGGAATCATGTGTCTTACTCCCACACCGAAAAGAAATGTCATACTTATAAAGGTAAGGACCATGAACTACTAGCTTAGGTGTATCCACAAGCTATGTCTTTCTAAGACAATCCTATGGGGGTGCGTAGTTAGGGACAAAGATATTGCTACTAGAGACCCAATCTCTACTAACAAGAGAGCCTCCATCTTAGTGTCCTCTCGGTGATAAGTAAATATCCCAACAAAATAGTCATATTCATAAACATTTAATCATACATGGGAAAGCACAATTAAATCACTAATTAAAGCTTAATTCATCATAGAGTTGCTCATTAAATCATGATTCATATATGTGTGAGAAAACCTTTCACCAATCATGACTTCTTAATATGTGAGAAAATCTTTCACAAGTCATACATATGTGAGAAAATATTTCACAATTTTATTGATCCTTAACTTAAATCAACCTTAGTTCACAATACATTCTTTTTCCATAAATCAAAATATCTTTCATAAATAATCTTTCCTAAGTTCATAGCTTTCTTCAAAAATCCTTAACTTAGTAAAATCATAGTTAAAATCATGAGTAATGCATGGGTCAATATAAAATCAATTGAAAAATATATATAATTGAATCAAATATTTCATAATAAGATCAAGGTCAAAGAATTGAATAATAAGAATTAGGACTTATGATGAATTTGATGAAAACTTAATCATCTTTTATGAAATAGAATTGGGGAACTGAAATCTTTTGGGACCCAATGGATGAATGAAATCCCTTTGTGAATTCCCAAATATCATGATGATCATAGCCCAAAAGCAATAGAAAAAAAGGGAGACTTTGAAATGTGAACCCTAGGTTTCTTCCTTGAGACTTGAGAGAATTTGGAGAGGATGAATGTGGATGAGAATTGGGGTTTGAAAGAATGAGAGGGTTTGGATTTAGGAGTTGAAAGGTAGTTATAGGTATAGCCCATTTTGATTGGCTTAAAATAGTAGCTTTTAAGTCAAAAATAAAAAGTCAAACTTAAATAACTTTTAAGTCAAAAAATAAAAAGTAGGGGGAGACCTACTTTTGTTTTTTAACTTATTAAGTCATTTTAAACTTATTTATAGTTATTTTTAATCTTTCCAGACACTTTCTAACTTATTTAAATTATTTTTTGACTTATTTTAAGTTATTTTTATATTTTTCAAACACTTCCAGAAGTCAAAAGCTAACTTAAAAGTAGGTTTGACCAACTTTTAAGTCAATCGAAACATCCTCTTAGATGTAGGGTCAAAACGACATAGTATAGGTATTAAATGCATAGGACAAGACCCAAATATCCTTAAAAATAATATTTGACTGGATTCTACGGTTTGGACCTACAACCCGTACTGGTCAATCGTACAAACAACTTCAAAACCCAAAATTCACCTTACTTTCCACGAGACATTTCTATAGACCGTCTAACTTCCTACCGTCCATCGACCCCATCTGTAGAACTCAAGTTCGAGTCTAAAATTTCACTAAGTCCAAAACCTTTCTACGAGACCCTTACCATGACCGATAGAACACATGACAATCCATCAAACCCTTCCGTAGAACTGAGGTCCTAAATCAAATCTCTTAATCGAGTCTACATATTTGTCCTATGACCCATCAACCTTCCTACGACTCGTCCTGTCAACTCATAGGTCCAATCTTCAGAAACTTTGAAATTTCCAAACTCCACTCAAGCTCTATGACTCACCTTCTACAACCCATAGAACCTTCTACGGTCTATAGATTGGACTCGTAGATCATTGCATCAGTGTCTAGAACTGAACTTTTCTTTCTAACTTGACATTCCAATTTCCGAGGTGTTACAAGTTGTTCCATTTTACCACTTTTCATTATTGTATTTACCTTTCAAGTTTAGTCGGCATATGATGCCTACTGAGTACCTCTTATTTTGATACTTATATTGCACTCTACATCTGTTTTTGTGATGCAGGTTTGAGCATTAGTTATGAGTTTTTCTTTTTGAGCCGGTTGTAGGAGGACTCGGAGGTCAGAGGAGCTTATGACATGTGGATCATACCTATCTCCTTCTATTTATATTTGACTAGTGCTTTGTTTTTAAGACAATTTTGTATATTTTGGTCCACTTTTGGGACTTGTACTCTTTTGTAGTAGGTCTGTACATATGACTACCACGTTTTGGCATTGGTCTTTTATTGTATATTTTATATTGGTTTCTTCCCTTATCTTTTTTTGTTCCTTTGAATTATTCTATATTTTCTGCTAAATGTTGTTTCTACCCTGTCAGCTTGTTTCTAGTCACTCCCATTACGAGTTAACATATCTATCGGTGGGTTATAATAGGTGTAGTCATGTCTCAAGTTTTTGGGTCAGGCACACCAATAATATGAATTACAATGATTTCAATAGTATAATCAATAATGAGAAATTCAACAGGGAGATATTAAAAATAATTGACATTAGAGTAAAAACCCTAGCTTTAAATCTCACTAAATGAAACTATAGATGTAGGATGTGAGGATGAACTGAACTAATTTTCTCATATGATAGTCTTACATACCTCGAAGAGTAAACAATAAGAAGAAATGAAGCACTCTTGATGAACTTGCTTGAACAAAATCCTAAATTTGTCCTTTTGAGAGACCTCTATGTCTTGAAATTTTTGTAGAAAATAATGAGAAATCATCTTGATCACGCTCAAACGAAACTCAGAAGTTGAGTGAGGATGTTTTCTTAGTGGAAAAAAACCAAACTACCCTTAATTGGATGAAGTTAGGGGAATTTATCATCTGAAAATATGGGGGATGTGTCGTGGGTCTTATCACACACTCTTGGGTGTGCCCCCATATACCACATAAAGCCTCTACATGGTATGTTATATGGCCCCATCACGTACTGAGGTGGTTTTTCAGCAACTGATGTTTGGTGACATCACAGGTTTGGCGCAAGCCTTAATGTAATGCTTAGTAATATACGCAAAATGTCTTGCGTACATGTTTTATTGACAAATGGTTTATTATATTTGAAACTAGACATATATTATAATTTGATAGGTTATGGTCAATATAAATCATTTTATTCTAGGAGATATGCTTAAGAAATTGATTCTTATTTGAATTTACATGAAAACATAATCGTTAGGAAGCTCTCTACTTGACTTTGTGCTAGAGGTTCATTATGACATTAAATAACATCCAATACATATACACACTTAGAAATTGATTTTAACACCTTTGAGCAATTAGTTATCATTGAGTTCAGACATATACTAATATGAATAATCATAAATTGATTCTTATTTTAACTTACATGAAAACTTAATCGTTAGGGAAGCTCTCTACTTGAATTTGTGCTAGAGGTACATTATGACCTTAAATCACAGCCATTACATTTACACGCTATGGAATTGATCTTAATACCTATGAAAAATTAGAAATAATCGAGTTCAGACATATACACAGACGAAGAATGGTTCATATCATACTTTTGAATTTGTGGGGTATTACAAAATTCCTTCTAGGACTTATTTTCTGAGATACTTCTTTATGATTTTTCCCGCCTCTATAGGCATCTTTTATAATCACTACTTTTCTTAAATATTTTTACTCCCTCTCATTTACAGAAGTGACCCCAATAACCATAAATAAGATCCTATTGATACGACTTCACGGACTCTCTATGACACTAGAACTTTACGCTCTAATACAAAGTTTGTCATGTCCTAAGCCTACACTCTGGGTGTTGATAACCCATTGAGCCCAAGTGTATTCATCCTACTACTAACAAATATTATAATACAAGCAAAATCTTTTAAAAGATATGCATGGGATAGCTTAGAAAATAAACTCAATAACATTATAGCTAAAATTATGTAATGTGTGTAGTATGCTAACTTTTTTATGAAACCTCTAATGTATTGAAGATAGGTTATTGGGATAAACCCCCCCCCCCAACAACATGA
>NW_006238998.1:404527-411581 GCF_000226075.1 Solanum tuberosum | reverse complement strand
CTTCCCCCCCCCCCCCCAACAACATGAATACTATACTAGCAACACCTTGTGACTACTAAATACTCTAAATAAACTAGAGTCCTCTAAAAGTAAGGAGGCCTCACCAATATTAGATAGGAAATGATCCTAATGATTCATTTGCTACCGATCATGAGTGTCTGAATATATATCATAAAATAATACAATACCGAATGACGTCACTAAATGGAATATACAATATGTTAATAACTAAATGAAACAACTATCTAGGGATTAAAAATACTGAGTTTACAGAGTATATTTGAAGATACTATGTATTGGCACAAATCCCCTCAGAGTGACTATACTATATTTGATCTCATGCACTGCCATAGGAGATATTTAGGCCCCAAAGTGGCCATCATATGTTTTATACCATGAAAATATGAGATTCCTAGTGTGGCCATAGTATCAATTTCGGAGGCTAAGAAACATGTAAGTATAAAGATAAAGGATAAGTTAAATGTGCAGAGAAAATAATTGAGTATAATAACTCAAAGGATATATGTTTAATAATCTATAAGATGTTATAACATTATAATTTATACTCTATTTATAGTTTTTATGTGCTTTCATCTAGCTTGTTAAGTTTCATGTGTTATCTTATATGAGCTTCCGTAGTATCTTATGTCAGAAAATATTGAAATCACAGAAATTCACATAGTTTGAGGCATGCCCATTGGAACTATCCTTCAGGATATTTCATCTGGTGTAGGTCTATCTCCCAAGATTCAACAAGCTCTTCTAAAATAAAATTGGGAGCCAAAATTTAACAAGGATTTTAGATTGATAGAAAACCCAGCAACTCAAACAATAAGAAGGAACAATTTTCTTGTTCTACATCAAAGGAAGACTTTGTTCTTTTCTTTATCTTTCATGGGAATAATCATCATGAATATATATAGAAAAAGGATTCATTCCAAAAGAGTGGTTTATTTTTTTTGGTAACTATCATTTCTATTAATCACCAAAGTAGTTCATTACAAAACAATAGAAATACTAACCAGATTGCTATCTCAAAAGGTAAACAAAAAACTCAGTTGAAGTGGCTTAGTCTACAATACTATCTAAAACTTGATCTGCTGAATTTTTGTCTTGATTTGTGGCTTGGCTCTCACATTACAAGTGTAGGCAATCTCTTTTGCAAGATCATCACATTGTCTTCTCATGTTTTCAAATGTCCTCTTATTTCTTTCAATCCAAACTGCATATATAAGCTCAACATACACTATTTTAAAATCTGGGGATTCAGTGATCTCCCCTTCGAACATAATATGGCCCAGGCTAGATGAGTGTTCGAAGTTGTTGTGGGATTTCACTGCCATTGTAGCCATGTCATGATTCTTCTTCAAACCCCTCGTTTTAATTCACAGAGAACAAATAGGTGATCTCTTGTTTCCACTTGTTGTTGACAAAATTTGCATTGTTGATCGCCATCTAACCCCATGCTTGTAGTCTATCAGTTGTTTGCACCCTATCATTTTGTTGCAACCATAGTGTAAATGTGGCCTTTTGTCTTGCACTATTTCCAAAGAGCAAGGACTTCCAAGGACATTTTGATTGTCTCCTAGCAGCTTCTGATATACGTATTTAAAAGTGATTGATCCTTGTTGCATTGCATGAGTTTGTTCTAATGTTCTTCTTGCTGCAATAATTTTCCTTATCGCCAACAAGGCCTGAGAAGGTATAGGTGTTGAGTCTACTGTATGAGACTTGATATAGTATGTATGGATCCATCTAATCCATAATTTATCTTTCTTGTGAGCTAAGTCCCAATTGATTTTTGCAATAGCTACTTTGTTCCATAATCGAATATTAACAGAGTTTAAACCACCTATGGATCTTGAAGTACATATTCTTTCCCAAGCAACTAAAGTTTTATTGGTAACCGTATTGGTACCTGACCACATAAATCTCTTGCAATAAGAGTCAATGAGCTTAAGTACCTTTGCTAGGATGATTAAAAGTTATGACCAATAAGATTGAATACTAAATAAAATAGTTTGGATTAGTTGCAATCTTCCAGCATGTGATAATTTTCTAACAGTCGAAGAAGAAATCCTTGCCACAATTTTCTCTACCAAAGGAGTCAATTGAATCATTGAGAGCTTCTTTGTAGAGAGGGTAATGCTTAAGTATTTAAAGGTTAGTTTATCAATAGAAAATCCAGTATGGTGAGTGATCATTTCATTCAATGTTTGAGATACCTCAAAACAACATGGAGCATTTTCCCATATTTTCTTGTAGGCCAGATGTTGTTAAGAAGGATTTAAAACAATCCATCAATGTTGTAATAGAATTGCTGTTTCTTCCGGCAATCATTAATAGATCATCAGCAAAGCATAAATGAGAGATCCCTAGTTTAGCACATTTAGGGTAGTAGGAATAGTTTTTGTTGTCCTTGAGAGTGGAAAGTGATCTACTCAAGTACTCTATGGATATGGCAAACAAGAATGGAGAAATGGGGTCACCCTGCCTGACCCCTTTTGCAACATTAAAAGGAGTGAAAGGTTAACCATTTATCATCACAGTTGATGAGTCCATGATTTGGACTCATTTAGGGCTATATTTTGATAGATTTAGTTCCCTCAAATGCATATTTTGTCTCAATAATTGATGTAAATCCTAAAGTTTTAGGTATTTGGAGTTTGAGGCAAAGCATAGACACTACTTGGCAAAAAGGAACAAAGCGGCAGAAAGAAGAAAGAAAACAAGGCCGTAGGATCACCTAATGCATTAGGCGAGTCGCCGAATGGCCTTAACCTCGCCCAAAGTTCCAGTGTGCTGAGCCCTGAAGGAAAAGATCAAGTCTGCGAGGAAAGGGAGCAGTCGGCACATCGCCGAGCAGTTCCGTGAAGCAGGTCCCTATCGTCGAATGAATCAAAATGCGAAGATGCTAAAGGCAAAAGCTAAAAGGCGATGAACCAGACCAAAGGGTGAATCGCTTAATGTATCGACGATCCCGACTAACTCCGCCGAATGGTCCTTCGCAGCACAAATTTTCAAAAACTACAAATACCTATTTAATTTTGTAGATTAGTATCAAGTTGTAGAGAATTATTACTGAGACTTAGAATATTTTCAGTTTTTAGTTCTTAGAGTTTTTGGGAGATATTGTTCTTGAGCTTGAAGGTTTTGAAGATTTTCAACTCCAAGAAATTGGAAGTGGGTCTTGAAGAATCTTCATCCTTGAAAGTGGGTATCCAATAATCTTCATCCTAGACGTGTTTAAAGACATTTTCTGTCGTACCCACTTGATGGAAACACTTGTTGGTACTGATTTCCATCTCTTTTTCATGTCTAGCTAAAACCTCAATTCTTGGGGTGTGATTTTGTGAATATGGGTTAAATTTCATGTTGGGTATTGCTTAATGTTAGTGTATTTTTTGTTTAAATGTGATTTCATTTAGTAGTTGTGTTTCAACTTAATGGGATTGTAGTTGCAAATACGATTTCATCTTAGTGTTTTTGGCTTGCTCGAGAGAGAAGTCTTAAAAACTAAGACTACTAAATCGATAGCTGGTGGTTATTGGGTCATCGTGGGTTCAGCTCGAGAGAGTGAATCCTAGACCTTTCTCCCCACACATTCAGCTCGAGAGAATGAATGGGCTAAGGTGGAGGTTGTGCTTAAATGATGCAACTCAGTGTTCGAGAGAAATCGAGTTGATTTGGGGTAAGTTGCTTGAGAGAGAATTTACACCCACTAAAGTCTAGCCTAGTTACAAATATTCAGCGATTTACTATCAATAGCATTTACCCAATAGTATATTTTGTCTCATATTCCTATCACATCCCAAGAATCCCGTCTCTCTTATCTCATATCTTTATATATTCGCTATTGTTGTTTCTTAGTTGAATGTAAAAAAACCCCATTGATAGTTGACATTCGTGTCTCCTTTAGATTTATTATGTTTTTATTCGTTAATGTTTATAGCTATGATTAATTAGAACTTGATTTTACTTTTCTATTAATTCCTGCAACCACTCCCTTAGGAATCGAACCCAACCCATTCGGTTGGGTTATATTACTAAACGCGATCGTTGACACTTGAATTGGAAGTCGTGTCTTTGATTACGTCGTTAAAACGATCAAAATGGCGCCGCTACCGGGGAGTGGTGTGAGTTGAGAATTTTTAGTTTGGTAAATTTTTTGTTCTTATTAGTTGTAGTTCTACTTACTTAATTTTTAGTTTTGGTTTGCTTGTTTGTGTATTATGAACAGGAAAAATGAGTGTAAACGGTGAAAACGTTAACCAAATAGATCACCCCTGTTAAGGTTATTGAACTTTAGGGATAACCTCCTAACATTCAGCTACAAGACGCCCAAATAGGCCAAGTGTTGTCATGTCTCTACTTAGAGCATAAAGAGGGGTTACCTAGTGGTACTATGGCTAACCCCGAGAATAAGGTTTAAATGGTTACTTGCATCGTGCCACGACGTTAACTAAGGCGTTGTTTGGGAGGCAACCCAAAACCTTTTATTGCTTTATTTTTATTTTAGAAATAATGGTGTGTTGATTTTGCAGGTTAAAGTGTGGAGAGTGTTCGGAAGTTGCAGGTTGGCGAGCTAAAAGGTCCAGTCAGCACATAGCCGAATAAGTCAGCGCGCCCGACCTAATCCACCATTTGACTCAAAACATCATCGAAGTGGAGTCTGTAAAACTTGGCGAGCCAAGGCATTTATTGGCAAGTCGCCGACCAGGTCGACGATCCCGACGTAGACCGTCGTTTGGACCCCCACATTAACTGGAGGGTCTGTAAAACTCGGCGAGGTGAGTGAACACTCGGCGTGTCACCGAGTGGGTCGACGAGTGCGACTAACGTCGCCGAATGGGAGAGAACTGGACGGTTTTAAAGGCCATTTGTTTCAAAGTTTCAAAACCTTCACCTTCCCTCGCTTTCAAACTTCAAAAAATCACACATAGTTAGTATTTTCAATATTTTTGCACTCCATAAGTATTTTTGGTTGTTTATTGGTGCTCGGACCTTGGATTACATCACTGCCTAGCGATTCAAATTTTTACTTAATCAGCATTTAAGGTTGGTTTTTCGATCCCCAAGTTTATTTTTGATGTTTTGAACTCTAATGCAAGTGATCTAATTGTATTGTCGTGTGCTGAGCCTCTCTGATAGGATTAAAAATGTTTGAATGCCTATTTTAAATTTGAAAACATTACCCATATTGCTTTGAATATTGAAACCCCGTAATTTGGTGCATTGGATTATGCTAAATCTTGTGAGGTTATGCTCATATGATATGGGTCCTGTTTGAATTTGAGCAGTGCATTATTTGATTTTGTTTTCAGAGGTCACGGGGTTGAGTTTGAGAAGTTGGGCTGAAAATAGGCACGATGGATTATTTGGCGAGCTGGTCGAGCTCGCCAAACCACTCGGCGATTCGCCTAATGTCCCCATTATGCCTTTAAATTCATGCTATACATGTTGTTGGCTTTGTAACTTTCGGCAAGAAGCCTGGGTCGTCGAAGCGATTTGGCGACTCGCCGACCGTTTCGGCGAGTCTGCCTGCAACTAATTTTTAATGCTTTTGTTCGAATATTTTCTAACTTTTCCTCGAAGCTTTGCAGACATGGCTAGACCTAAAGTTGCTGGGAAAATTGTGCTACCCCGAAATATTAGAGCACTGAATTTTAAAATGAATGAAGAGAGGTCGAAGCTTCCAAATAAGGGCAAGAAAGAACACCCATCTAGAGATAAAATCTAAGGCAAGAGGCCTACTCCCGGAGACACCTCTGTTCCTTCATGGGCCCGGGGACTTTTCTCAGTTGTACAGAGATTTTTGGCGGATACACCCGTGGCAGCCCCTAATGAGTCTGGTGCTATTGTTCCTTTCATGGTGACTACGGGCACTGATGCCCAAATCCAGACTGACGTATCGAACACAGATAGAGCAACTGAGTAGACATGATCCCCTCTTTACCTCCCTCTATGTCTTTCATTATTTTAAATTTTGGATAGTATTGAATTGCTTGCATTTGAGAACAAACACTTCTATTTCTGGTGGGGTCAGGCCTACCTTTCTTTTGTGATTGATTTTTTGTTTATATATTTGGGCTTTGGGCTAACTTTGTATTACACTGATTTTAGCTGTTGATTTGAGCTTGTGGCTCCTTGCTTTAATCTTTAATTATAAATTATTTTTGACCCTTCCAAAAAAATATTGCCACCTCTTGTATGTGTTGAATGTGATTGTTCTTTAGCAAATTTGAGTCTCGGTTTTGATCAATATCGATGACTCAAATAGTGCTCATAATCGAATGAACATGAATGTGCGGCTATGATGAGACCAAGTGAAGTTACATAAACAATATGTGAACTCTTTGCATCTCATTGTGACTAGCCAAATTTCAAATTGAGTCTCTTGTGATGAACGTTGCACACTAGCAAAAGTGTGGAGTCTTGTTTGACTTTGGTATCAATGCCTTGTGTGATAAGCTTATCGTGAACCATGCATAATGACACTTAGAATTTGCCCCGTTGGTCCAGTTGAATAACTGAGGCTATCTCCTGATATGATCTTAGGCAACTTCGAAGAGTGTGAGCCAATTTGACATATACCTCTTTTATGGCCTACCTTGTGAGTGTGTGAACCTCTTTTGAACACCCCTTGAGCCTTACCTTTCTTTGGAAGAAACTTGATGAAAACATGACCTCTCTTAATCCACTACCTATAATCCTCTTGATTCGTGGTTGATTGAATAGCCAACTTAGGCCAAAAGCTAAGTTGGGGGTGTGGTGAAAAGAGAACGCAAGTCAAGAAGTTCAAGAAAAGTCTCCTTTAACCCATGGTGTTGAGAAAACTGGAACTCTTCCATACAAAAAAAAAGAGAAAAGAAAAGAATGAAATAGAGAGAGTCGTGGAATAAATTTACGAAAATGCAAAAAGGAATGGGTTTCCGAACAATCCATGGAAAGTGAAAAATGGGATGACTCATGAGCACTAAAAAAATGATGAAAGAAGAGGAAAGGGAGTGTTGTTAGCACCACATTTCATGAGGATGAAAGTCACTGAGCCTAA
>NW_006238998.1:389587-404446 GCF_000226075.1 Solanum tuberosum | reverse complement strand
GCAATTGTCAATTGGAAAATAAGGGCAAACCTATGGATTAAAACATGCATAGTGTTCTTCTTTGTGAGTGTGAGCATTGCATTTTATTTCGAAACTTTAAATGATTAAATCATTGTGTGTGAAAATGGAATTCATTCTTTTGTGTGAGAGCATTTGAATACCTTTGTTGAGCTTGAACTTGAATTTGAAGCAAGTATAGTGAGCTTGAGAATCTTTGATAATGGTGTGTCACAACTTGAGTCTTTGAGTATACAATTGATCATAGCATAAGTAAGTTGAGTATTGTTGTGTACATTCATGATTGAGTCTTGTGTAGCGATGTTTGAGACAGCCTTTTTGAACTGTTGAACTTGAGTTTTACTGGAGGACATGCAAAAGTTTAAGTTGGGGGTGTTGATGAGTCCACGATATAGACTCATTTAGGGCTATATTTTAATAGATTTAGTGTCCTCAAATGCATATTTTGTCTCAATAACTAATGTAAATCTTTAAGTTTCAGGTATATGGAGTTTGAGGCAAAGCATGGACACTACTTGGCAAAAAGGAACAAAGCGGCTGAAAGAAGGAGGAAAAGAAGGCCTGAGGATTGCCTTATGCATTAGGTGAGTCGCTGAATGGCCTTAACCTCGACCAAGGTTCCAGTGTGTTGAGACCTGAAGGAAAAGATCAAGTGTGCGAGGAAAAGGACTAGTCGGCGCATCGCGAGCAGTTTCGCGAAGAAGTTCCATATTGCCCAATGAATCAAATCGCGATGATGCTGAAGGCAAAAGCTAAAAGGCGATGAACTAGACCAAATGGCAGATCGTCGAGTGTATCGGCGATCCCGACTAACTGCACCGAGTGGTCCTTCACAGCACAAATTTTTGAAAACTATAAATACCTATTTAATTCTATAGCTTAGTATCAAGTTGTAGAGAATTATAGCCCAGACTTATAATACTTTTAGTTTTAGTTCTTAGAGTTTTTGGGAGACATTGTTCTTGAGCTTGAAGGTTTTTAAGGTTTTGAAGGTTTTCAACTCCAAGAATTGGGAAGTGGATATCCAAGAATCTTCATCCTAGATGTGTTTAAAGACATTTTCTATCGTACCCACTTGATAGAAACACTTGTTGGTACTGATTTCTATCTCTTTTTCATGTCTAGCTAAAACCCCAATTCTTGGGGTGTGATTCTGTGAATATGGGTTAAATTTCCTATTGGGTATTGTTTATTGTTAGTTTATTTGTTGTTTAAATGTGATTGCGTTTAGTAGTTGTGTTTGAACTTAATGGGATTGTAGTTGCAAATACAATTTCATCTTCGTATTTTTGGCTTGCTCGAAAGAGAGATTTTAAAACTAAAACTACTAAATCGATAGCTGGTGGCTATAGGGTTATCGTGGGTTTAGCTCGAGAGAGTGAATCCTAGACCTTCTCCCACACATTCAGCTTTAGAGAGTGAATGGGCTAAGGCGGAGGATGTGTTTAAATGCTGCAACTCAATGTTCGAGAGAAACCAAGTTGATTCGGGGTAAGTTGCTCGAGAGAGAATTTACCCCTACTAAAGTCTAGCCTAGTTACAAATATTCAGCGATTTACTATCAATAGCATTTACCCAATAGTATATTTTATCCCATATTCGTATCACATCCCAAGAATCCCGTCTCCCTTATCTCGTATCGTTATATTTTCGCTATTGTTGTTCCTTAGTTGAATGCAAAACCCCCATTGATAGTTGACATTCGTGTCACCTTTTGATTTAGTAAGTTTTTATTCGTTAATGTTTATAGCTATGACTAAGTAGAACTTGAATTTACTTTTCTATTAATTCTTGCAACCACTCCCTTGGGAATCGACCCCAACCCATTCGGTTGGGTTATATTACTGCACGCGATCGTTGACACTGATGAGTCCATAATTTGGACTCATTTGGGGCTTGTTTTTAATAAAAATCAGTGTCCTCAATTGCATATTTTGTCTCCATAACTGATATAAATGCTTGAATTTCAGGTATTTGAACGTTAGAGACAAAACATGGACAGTATGGAGCTAAAAGGAACAAGGCAACCAAAAGAATGAAGAAAAGACTGAGGATCGCCCAAACCATTAGGCGATTCGCTAATGGCCTCGGGTTCGCCCAACGTCAAATGCGCCAAGTGTTGAAGGACGTAACCACGTTGGCAATGGGAAAGTTTAGTCGGCGAATCGCCGAATTACCTTGATACCGCCTAAAGTTACAAAAGGTGGAGCAAAACGAAGAATACTTTAGGTGAACAGTAGAACCAGTTAGTGTGTCGCCGATACATTCGGCGGAAGACAACCAGATCGCCAAAGGTTGCTGAAGAAGATTTGAATGTAGATGGGTTAAACAAAAGGAAAAAGGCAATTCATGGAAATGCTCGGCGACCCAGATCGGAATCGCCTAAAGTCACAGTCATCAAACCAAGAATGACTAAAACAAAATTGAAGGCGAAATGATGAACACTCAGCGCATCGCCGATAGGTTGGCGACACCTGACTAACCTCGCCGAATGGTCCGTGGCAGCCACACCTCAGACTTATTTAAATTATTTTTTGGAGATGAAAGAGAGCAATTCAGAAAAAGAGGGAACGACACAATTAGAGAGAAAAACACTGTAAAAGGGTTTTGAGTGTGATTTTCATAGAGATTTTCTAAAAAGATTTTGTAATCAATCAAATTTCTAGTTTATTTCCCCATAAAACCCTAAATTTTCTGCATTTATTGATGGGAAGAAGTATGGGTGTTGATTTTCTGTCCATTTTTAATATGAGTGGCTAAAACCCTTCGTTTGGGGTTTTGACCATGAAGCCAATTGTTGAATTTTGCTAAGTGGGTAGTGTTGAAATACGAACATGGAGGTTGATTTGAAGTGGGTCTGGATCGTTATGGTGATTTGAAGTTATTTTGCATTATTTAGTGCAACCATTTCCACGTTGTGAGCTTGCTCGAGAGAGAAGTTCAGAACCAAAGTAACAATCTCAGCATCCTTAGTAGTGGGTTAGCAGGATTTCAGCTCGAGAGAGTGAAACACGGAACCTATCCTTTGTATCTAGCTTGAGAGAGAATGGATTTCATGAGGGCAAAGGGCTGGGCATCTTCCGATTGGTGATGAAGTTCGAGAGAATTCGTCATAGAAAAGGTAATTGTTCGAGAGAAAATCATCTTATACATAGTTTTACCTACGCATAACAAAATGACCTACCGTTGGTATCAACATTTAACTTCTAAACTAAAATTTGACAATTGGCTGGTCAATTCCCCAAGTTTTACTCTAGTATTTGTTTACTTCGTAATTATTTGTGAATTTGGGCCTGAAGTTGATAGATACTCCACAATCCTAAAGGTATAAGGGAAATATCGTTGAAGAGACTGTATCAAATCTTAACCTTTGAATTTGAAAGAAAGCCTACTCCCTTGGGACTCAACCCCAACCCTTGGTTAGGTTACTTTACTATTGTACGATCGTAGACACTTGAATTGGAAGTTGTATCTTGATTACGCAAACATCAAAATGGCGCCGCTGCCGGGGAGTAGCGTTACTTAGAATTCTTTAATTGAATGTTTGACAATTTCAAATTTATTGGTTGTAATTGATTTAGTTTTGGCTGCTTTGTGCACGTATTGGCTGAACTACCTAGAAGTGAACATGAGTGTTGAAGAAATGAACGACAGTCAAGCAGGTCATCGAGACGGCATTGATGACATCAATAATGTCTACAACCCGGATCAGTCGGGTGGTAGGGGCGCAATTTGCATCCCACCAACTGATGGGAATGCGATGTTTGAAGTAACTAGCACAACTCTCCACCTTCTCCAAATGTGGGGACTTTATGGAGGGCTAGATCACGAAGACCCGCATGAACATGTAAGAAGCTTAACAGAAGTTTGCAGTCCTTTCTCAGTCAAGGGAGTGTCGCAAAAGTCAATCTGGTTATGGCTATTCCCGTTGTCTTTAAAAGGATAAGCTAATTAGTGGTTAACCGAGTTACCAAACAATTCCATCACTTCATGGGAGGAGCTGGTTGTAGCATTTAACACAAGATTTTTTCCTCCATCAAGAATGATGAAACTTACAGATGAAATTCAAGGTTTCAAGCGAAGGGAAGGGTAACCACTCCATGAAACATGGGTGAGATTCAAGAAACTCCTACTTAGATGCCCAACCCATGGGCTACCAAATGATTTGTTACTTCAATATTTTTACCGAAGTCTTGATTCGGTTAATAAAGGAGTGGCTGACCAGTTGGTACGAAGAGGAATAATGTTGCAATCATTTGAGGTGGCTTCATTTCTTCTAGATGACATGACTAGAATAAATCAAGTGTGGTATACCAAAGAGGATCACATCTCCCCATTTCATTTTATTTTAACAGAAGAACAACTGGATAAAGAGAAAGAGAAGGATGAAAACATCAAGAAGATGTTGACCCAAATGGAAGTTCTACAAGAGCATATGAAGGGAACATATGGAGTGCTCAGAGTTGAGGAGGGTTCGTTCTCAAGCTATCCAAAGCCTGGGGATAATCAAGGTTGGAACTCCAAAAGATGTGAGGAGGGTTTCTACCCACACTATTGGCAGCGAGGTGGAAACCAAGGTTGGAACCATCATAAGGAAGTCGAGCAAAGGAGGTGCTATCAAGATTTTTCCAAACAATATGAGCACTGGAGAAGAGAGGATGAATATGAAGAGAACCACACTCATTCAAGTGAAAGCCCAAAATCAAGGGGGAGTGCAAATAGCCCTCGCGTGAATGATTTGCTTACACGCATTCTTGACAAAGTTGAAGGCTCGGATGATTTATTGAAAAGGATGAAAGATGACTTCTAATCCTTGAACAATAAAGTAAACTCACACGCAAATGCAATCAAAATCCTTGAAGGTCAAATGGGTCTTACAATGCAATTGAAACAAAGGATGGTGGCAGATGATGAAAACAGAGGGCTGGCCGTTGTTACTCGGAGCGAAAAAGAAGTAGAAGGTGATCTGATGGGAAATGAGGAAGTGCATATACAAAATGAAAGAAAAGATATGGAGGATGAAGAAATAACCATCCCACAATACAACACAATGGGGTAACAAAGTGATGTGGAGAAACAAAAGTCATGCCCAAAAGTCAAGCAACCTTAACCCAAAATACCTCTTCCATTTCCACAACGCCTCAAGAAGAAGAATGAGGATGAAAAATTCAAGAAATTTTTATCGGTATTCAAGACATTATCAATTAATCTCCCTCTAGTTGAAGCATTGTTGGAATTTACGCCAAATCATGAAGAAGTTAGTCAGAAAAAAAAGAAGCTTGCATTTTGAGACAATCGAAGTCTCTCATAGTTATAGTGCGAAAATGACTAAGGAGTTGATCAAAAAGAAAGATGACCCTGGGGCATTCACCATTCCGTGTACCATAGGCATGCTCAAGTTAGCAAAAGCCTTATGCGATCTAGGAGCAAGTATTAATTTAATGCCTTATGCTATTTATAAACAACTCGGGTTGGGTGAACTGCTAGCGACAACTATGAGACTCTTGATGGCTGACAGATCGATCACGCATCCGGTGGGGATACTTTATGATATTTTGGTTAAGGTCGACAGGTTCATCTTTCCGGCCAATTTTGTCATACTCGATTTGATATATATGCCAAAATTCCTATAATCTTGGGAAGGCCATTTTTGGCAACTGGGAGAGCGTTGGTGGATGTCGAGAGTGGGGAGCTGAAATTTCGGGTTAATGATGATGAAGACACCTGTGATGTGTGCAAATCAATGAAACACCCCAGTGACATTCATGTAATCTCAACTAATGGCATGATTAACTAGGTTGTGGCTAGTGTGAGCCATTTGATGTTTAGCAAAGAACCCCTTGAGGTTGTGTGGGCTAACAATGAAGAGTTTGAAGTTCAAAGCCAAGATGAAGTGGTAGCCGCATTTTCAAGTATGTGGGGATTCACAAAGACTCCAATGAAGTTGGACATCGACTTAAAGAATCAAGAGAGCCCTCTCGCCAAACCGTCAACCGAAGAACAACCAAGTCTCGAACTTAAGGTATTACCTTCACACCTTCGGTATGCTTTCTTAGGCGAGAATAACACCTTGCCGGTGATTATTGCGGTCGACTTACTTGATTGGCAAGTAAAATTGCTCCTTGAAGTACTGAAATGGCATATAAAAGCCATCGGCTGGACTATCGCTGATATAGTGGGCATCTCTTCAGGCATTTGCACACAAAAAATTTAGCTTGATAGTGATTGTAAACCGAGTGTTGAGCATCAGCAAAGATTGAACCCGCCAATGCAAGAGGTGGTGAAAAAAGGAAATAATAAAGTGGTTGGACGCGGGAGTGATCTACCTGATTGCAGATAGCAAATGGGTCAGTCCGGTACAATGCGTGCCGAAAAAAAGAGGAGTAACGGTTGTCCCTAATGACAAGGGGGAGCTTGTACCTATGTGCCCTATGACAGGATGGAGAGTTTGCATGGACTACCGGAAATTGAACTCAAGGACTGAAAAGGATCATTTCCCTATGCCCTTTATGGATCAAATGCTTGACTGACTATCCGAGAGTTGGTGGTATTGCTTTTTGGATGGGTACCCTGGCTATAACCAAATCTACATTGCTCCGGAGGATCAAGAGAAAACAACCTTCACATGCCCATATGGTACTTTCGCCTTCAAAGGAATGTCATTTGGATTGTGTAATGCCCCGGCTACGTTCCAGTGTTGCATGCTATCTATCTTTACTGACATGGTGAAAGACTCAATGGAAGTATTTATGGATGATTTCTCAGTTGTGGGTGACACATTTGCAAAATGCTTAAAGCACTTAGGCCAAGTTCTCCAAAGATGTGTGGAGACCAATTTAGTCCTGAATTGGGAAAATGTCATTTCATGGTTAAGGAAGGAATTGTGCTTGGTCACAAAGTATCACAAAAGGGGATGGAAGTCGACAGAGCAAAAGTCGAAGTAATTGAGAAATTACCACCATCGATTTCAGTAAAGGGGGTTCGGAATTTTTTGGGACATGACAGATTTTATAGGAGATTCATCAAAGATTGCACTTCCTCTATGCAAACTTTTGGAAAAAGAGGTGAAATTTCACTTTGATGATGCTTGTATGGTAGCTTTTAATTGCCTGAAAGAAAAAATTATTTCCACTCCAATCATCATTAGTCCTGATTGGTCAGAGCCATTTGAAGTAATGTGCGATGCAAGCGTCATGGCATTGGGCATAATGTTGGGACAGAAACAAAACAAGCTATTTCATCCCATCTACTATGCAAGCAAAACTTTAAACAGTGCTCAACGTAACTACATAGTTACCGAGCAAGAGCTACTTGAAGTGGTTTCTGCGTTTGAGAAGTTTCACGCATACTTGCTAGGAACAAAAGTAATTATTCACACTGGTCATGCTGCATTGCGTTATCTAATGGCAAAGAAAGACGCCAAACCGAGACTGATAAGATGGGTGCTTTTATTGCAAGAATTCAATTTTGAAGTCAAAGATAGAAGATGTTGTGAAAATCAAGTGGAAGATCACTTGTCACGATTGGAAGGCAGGGAGACTGACGAGTTGGAGGTCAACATTAAGGATGTCTTTCCTGATGAACAAGTATTCGCAGCAACTCTCGCACAACCTCCTTGGTATGCTGATTTTGCAAATTATTTGGTGTGTGGATTAATGCCAGATGAACTGAAATTCTACCAACAAAAGAAATTCTTGTTCGATGTTAAGAAATACCTGTGGGACGATCCATATTTGTTTAGAGAGTGTGCTGAACACATCATCAGAAGATGTGTTCCGGAAGAAGAGGCTAGGGAGATCCTGCATGCATGTCATGCTTCGCCGGTAGGAGGGCATCATGGTGGTGTTCGGACAGCAACTAAGGTGCTACAAAGTGGGTACTACTGACCATCTCTATACAAAGATGCATATGATTTTGTTAAGAGGTGCTCGCAATGTCAAAAGCAAGGTGGTGTATCAAAAAGGTACGAGTTGCCTCTGACACCCATTTTGGAAGTGGAGCTATTTGATGTATGGGGAATCGATTTCATGGGCCCACTTGTGAGCTCATTTAGGAACAAATACATCTTGGTGGCAGTGGATTATGTGTCCAAATGGGTAGAAGTTGTCGCCCTTCCAAATAACGAGGGAAAAAGTGTCATCCAATTCTTGAAGCGCTACATTTTTGCAAGGTTTGGGACTCCGAGAGCCATTATTAGCGATGGGGGATCTCACTTTTGTAATAAATGGTTCTCAATTGCACTGAGTAAGTATGGGGTTAAGCATAAAGTAACAACACTATACCATCCCCAAACAAGTGTACAAGTTGAAGTGTCAAATAGGGAGATCAAAAGCATTTTGGCTAAAACAGTGAATACAAATAGAACGGATTGGTCTCAAAAGTTGGATGACGCACTATGGGCGTATCGCACCGCTTACAAAACTCCAATCGGTATGTCACCATATCAGTTAGTTTTTGGGAAGTCTTGCCATTTACCAGTCGAGCTGGAGCATAAAGCAATGTGGGCATTGAAGGCTCTAAATTTGGACTGGACAAAAACTTCAAAAGAGAGAGTAGAGCAGCTAAACGAGTTGGACGAATTCAGGTTTAAAGCTTACGAAAGTTCAGCTCTGTACAAGGAAAAGATGAAGAAATGGCATGGTGCTAAAATACTTAAGAGATAGTTTAAGGTGGGAGATTGGGTGTTACTATACAACTCCCGACTCAGGTTGTTTCCCGAAAAATTCAAATCAAAATGGTCAGGACCATTTACAGTAAAGCGAGTGTTCTCAAATGGTGCCATAGAAGTTGAAGGACAGTAAGGACCTGCATTTAAGGTGAATAGGCAGCGTTTGAAGTTATACTTTGGTGAATGCTAGGAGATTTCTCTGATTGAAGTGGTGTGCATGGAAGATGCTTGAAAGCATTTCCATGTCGTGCCACGACATTAACTAAGGCGCTTCTTGGGAGGCAACCCAAGTTTTACTGTTTTAAATAATGTGTGTTGATATTTCAGGAGTGGGTTCAATGAACAAGACAAAATACTCTTGGCGAATCGCCAAATCACTTCGGCGAGCACGATGCAATTCGCCTTATGGCTTTCGAAAAAAGAGGCTGAGATACTGGAGCATTCGGCGGGACACCTTTACTAGTCGGCGAACCACCGATTTGTTTCGGCGACTCGATTTTCCTCGCCCTTCCTAGTTAGCGCATCTGAAGTTCATTATGCGAATCACAAAATGGTTCAGCGTTCTTCTACATTTCCGCCGATCTGCCTCACATAGAAATGCAATCTACTGGAACAAAGGGAGATTTGACTACCATAAGGCGATTCGCCGAATCTTTCGGCGACCTTTTCACTGCTTCGCCAATTGGGCAATTAGTGAAGATTTCTCGATACCTTGCTTTACTTGTTTACACACTAGATTGCTTTCATATATTGTTGTTATTTATATTAAATTTTGGTAATTGTCTGCTTTTCACCCAATGTGAACAGTTTAAGTTGGGGGTGTTGTGTGGCCTTCTTCTTGTTTGTTTTAAAGGTTCTTATTTCAAAACCCCGTACTTGTGTTGAAAGAAGTTATTCTCTTGAAAATTTGAGTATCGGTCTTGATCAATACCAATGATTTAAATAGTGCTCATAATCGAACAAACATGAATGTGCAGCTACAATGAGGCCAAATGAAGTTGCATAGATAATATGTGAACTCTTTGTATCTCATTTGACTAGCCAGTGATCAAATCGAGTCTCTTGTGATGATCGTTGCACACTAGCGAAAGTGTGGAGTCTTGTTTGACTTTTAGTGTCAATGTCTAGTGTGATGAGCTTACCTGTGAACTATGCATGATGGATCCTAGAATTTGCCCCCGTTGGTCCGGTCAACTAAGTGATGCTATCTCTTGATATGATCTTAGGCAACTTCGAAGAGTGTGAGCCAATTTGACATATACCTCTTTTGTGGCCTACCTTGTAAGTGTGTGAACCACTTTTGAACACCCCTTGAGCCTTACCTTTCTTTGGAAGAAACTTGATGAAAACAATGACCTTTCTTTATCCATCACCCATAATCATCATGACGTTGTGGTTAGTTGAATAGCCAACTTAGGCCAAGAGCCTAAGTTTGGGGTATGGTGAAAAGAAAAGGTAAATCAAGAAGTGCAAGAAAGTACCTTCTACCCAAATGGAACTCCTCCATAAAAAAAATAAAAAAATGAAGAAGTTGTCAAATAAAGTTATGAAAATACAAAGAAAATGGGGTTTCCAACTATCCATGGGAAGTGAATCATGACTACTTCTGAGCACAAACGAGAATGATGAAGGAAAGGAAAGAAGTGTTGTTCACACCGCATTTCATGAGGACAATAGCAATTGACCCTAAATAACCATACCTTTGCACGCAGCCCCATTACAAGCCGTAAAAAGATGTTTTTGATCTTGAGTGAACTGAAGAAAGTGTTGATTGGAAAATACGGGCAAACATATGGGTGAAATCGTGCATTGTATTCATCTTTGTGAGTGTGAGCGTTGCAGTTGATTCCGAAACTTTAAATTGTGAACCATTATGTGTGAAGATGGAATCATTCTTTGTGTGAGGGCATTTGAACACTTTAGTTGAGCTTGAACTTGCATTTGAAGCAAGTATTGTGAGCTTGAGATTCTTTGATATTGGTTAGTGGCAACTTGAAACTTTGAGTGCACATTTGATCTTTGCATGAGAAAATTCAGTTTGGATTGTGTGCATTCATGATTGAGTCTTGTGTAGCACTGTTCAAGACATCCTTTTTGAACTACTGAAACTTGAGTGTGCTCTAGGACAAGCAAATGCTTAAGTTGGGGGTGTTGATGAGTCCATAATTTGGACTCATTTAGGGATTGTTTTAATAAAATTAGTGTCCTCAATTGCATATTTTGTCTCCATAACTAATGTAAATGCTTGAATTTCAGGTATTTGAATGTTAGAGACAACACATGGACACTATGGAGCAAAAAGGAATAAGGCAACCAAAAGAATGAAGAAAAGAAGGACTGAGGATCGCCCAAACCATTGGGCGATTCGCCAATGGCCTCGAGCTCGCCCAACGTCAAATGCGCCAAGTGCTAAAGGAGGTAACTACGTTGGCGACGGGAAAGTTTACTCAGCAAATCGTCAAATTACCTAGATACCACCTAAAGTTACAGAAGGTGGAGCAAAACGAAGAAAACTTTAGGCGAACAGTAGAACTAGTTGGCATGTCGTCGATACATTCGGCGAAAGACAACCAGATCGCCAAAGGTTGCTGAAGAAGATTTGAACACATGCAGATGGGCAAAACAAAAGGAAAAAGGCGATTCACGGAAATTCTCGGCGACCCAGATCTGAATCGCCTAAAGTCACAGTCGTCAAACGAAGAATGAGTAAAATAAAATTAAAGGTGAAATGATGAACACTCGGCGCATTGCCGACAGGTCGGCGACACCCGACTAACCTCGCCGAATGGTCCGTGGAAGCCACACCTCACACTTGTTCAAATTATTTTTTGGAGATGAAAGAGAGCAATTCAGAAAAAGAGGGAACGACGCAATTAGAGAGAAAAACACCATAAAAGGGCTTTGAGTGTGATTTTCTAAAAAGATTTTGTAATCAATCAAATTTCTAGTTTATTTCCCTATAAAACCCTAAATTTTCTGCATTTATTGATGGGAAGAAGTATGGGTGTTGATTTTCTTTCCATTTTTAATTTGAGTGGCTAAAATCCTTCGCTTGGGGTTTTGACCATGAAGCCAATTGTTGAATTTTGCTAAGTGGGTAGTGTTGAAATACGAACGGGGAGGTTGATTTGTAGTGGGTCTGGATCGTTATGGTGATTTGAAGTTATTTTTCATTATTTAGTGCAACCATTTCCACGTTGTGAGCTTGCTCGAGAGAGAAGTTCAGAAACAAAGTAACGATCTCAGCATCTTAGTAGTGGGTTAGCTGGATTTCAGCTTGAGAGAGTGAAACACGGAACCTATCATTTGTATCTTGCTCGAGAGAGTGGATTTGATGAGGGCAAAGGGTTGTGCATCTTCCGATTGGTGATGAAGTTCGAGAAAATTCGTCATAGAAAAGGTAATTGTTCGAGAGAAAACTATCTTATACATAGTCCGACCTACCCAAAACAAAATGACCTACCGTTGGTATCAACATTTACCTTCTAAAGTAAAATTTGACAATTGGCTGGTCAATTCCCCAAGTTTTACTCTAGTATTTGTTTACTTCGTAATTATTCGTGAATTTGGGCCTAAAGTTGATAGATACTCCATAATCCTAAAGGTATAGGGGAAATATCGTTGAAGAGACTGTATCAAATCTTAACCTTTGAATTTGAAAGAAAGCTCACTCCCTTGGGACTCGACCTCAACCCTTGGTTGGGTTACTTTACTATTGTACGATCATAGACACTTGAATTGGAAGTTGTGTCTTGATTACGCAAACTTCAGACACCTGAATTGGAAGGCGTGTCTTTGATTACGTCGTTAAATCAATCAACAGTATAATTCAAAGTTTGGACACATTGCATAATTCACTAGATAAATTTAGCTGGAAGTAGAGTTTAGACAGGATCTTCATTAAAAAATCCCATTCAACTGAGTCATATGACTTTTGTAGATCTGTCTTGACCATACTTCTGGGGGAGGTATGTTTTCTTTGGTAATCTTTCACTAGCTCAGTTGCTAGGATGCTATTGTCAGCAATTTTCCGACCAGGGATGAATCCTAATTCTGCTTCACTAATCACTGATGCTATTACCTCCTATAGTCTAGCAGTCAGGATCTTTGTAATGATTTTGTACAGGAATGTGCAACCTGAAATTAGCCTATATTATTTCACTGATGCAAGGTTGGTAGTCTTAAGTACTAGTGTTATAGAAGTGCAGTTAATAGCTTTATGTATGCTGCTTGTAGTAAAAAAAAAACTTTCTAACAACCTATAGTACATCCTCTTTAACGAAGGACCATGATTTTTTATAGAACACAACATTGAACCCGTCTACTCCTAGAGCTTTATCATCACCAATGGACGACATGCCTAAGTATATTTCCTTATCAGTAATTTTCTTACAAAACTTTATCCCTTGCTCGTGGTTTAAGACATGTCCTTTTTTCATAATGGCTTTATTTACTGTAGGAATGTTATGTGTTGCTGGACCCATTCATGACTTATAAAAAGTTAGGGCCTCTTCTTTAATATCCCTCTGGCCATTCAGGACAGTACTAGTGAGGGAGGTGAGTTCAAGTATTTGTTTCCTATGAACTCTCTCCTTTATGAGTGCTGAGAAAAATAGATTATTTCCATCCCCAAGTTGAATCCATTTTGCGCTAGATTTCTGCCTGAGACCATTTTCCTCAATATTGGACCACTTTTCTAAATCCTGTAACGTCTTCTTCTCTAGCTCTAACAGATTGCCTGAGCATTGCCTATTACTTTGATCTTGTACTTGGATTAGATCCATTTTTGCTTTGGAAATTTTTACTTCTATCCCCTTCAATTTATCCTTGTTCAAAGCTTTTAGAGGGGGTTTTAGTTTATTCAATTTCCTCCATATATTTTCCATTGAATCAGTTGCTTGATGATTAAAATTCAAGGAAATTAATAATGGAAATAAAGGAGAGTAATTGCTAATCATGAAGAATAATGTGCACATTAAAAATAACTGTTAGCAATTTTGGAAAAGGAAGAGTGGTCAAACAATGCTATTTAAGGAAGGGATATTAATGTCCAATAATTTTGATAAAGGCCGAATAAATTAGAGAAATTTCAAAGGTGATTATTATATTTTTGAAATATTCCAAATTTTTTTAACATCTTATATTGTTCAGTCCGCCTTACACACACGAGTACAATATTATATGTACTCACATCCATTTTTATTACGCCAAGAATGTTGCACTTACAACGCAGGTGCAGACACACTAGTTGGTAGACCACCCTGTTGGTGGTTTTAAAAAATGGGGCAGCAAAAAGAATGGATAGAAATATCTCTCAATTGATTAAAATGGCTTTCAATAGCTTTAAATTAATTTTATTAAGCATTGAGGAGTCAATTTCAGATGAGACTACAATCTATAATTCATGATCCAAGGAGTGTTGAGAATATGTCTCAAACTATTGCAGAAATAAAACAGTTAGCTACTTTTAGATAGAGCCGTCAATATGGGCTAGGCCTGTTGGGCCGGCCTGGCCTAACCCGGGATTTAATAGGGCTGGGCTAAAAATTTTGGAGCCCATTTAAAAAAAGGGCTTTTTAGCCCGGCCTGAATAAGTCTGCTGATTTGTGGGGCTTGAGAAATATAGGTAGGGCCGGCCCGTGGGCTAATACAAATTAATTAAAAAAATATAATATAATATTAAAATTTAAAATTAAAGAGATCCAAACTCAAAATCTATTTAAAGTTTTTTAGGAAATCACTAAGCATAGAAGTTGCATCCACCATGAAAATGTTCAAACACTTATTGCTACTCGAAACTGATTACATGATTTTTCTCAAACCGGTAATATATTTTTGTGTACATTTAAATATTATAATTCTCAATTTAGTTATTTTTTAATATTTAACTAATTGAAACCGCATATAAATTGCATATGAAAATGAAGATGTTAAGACAACCTTCCCACAAGTTGATTCAGATATGCTTGATGAAGATGATCATGAAGTGTTAGATACGCCATAGGTTTCATGAAGTGTTAGATACGCCATAAGTTTCTTGATTTTTTAAGGAGTTTATTTTTTACATTTTTATGGTTGGAATATTGTCATATTTTTTGTGTTTTATTGTGATCATTGCAAAACAGTTAGGTTAATATTTCTATTTAGATATTTATACTTTTACTTGAAAAAAA
>NW_006238998.1:345111-389053 GCF_000226075.1 Solanum tuberosum | reverse complement strand
TCATGAAGTGTTAGATACGCCATAAGTTTCTTGATTTTTTAAGGAGTTTATTTTTTACATTTTTATGGTTGGAATATTGTCATATTTTTTGTGTTTTATTGTGATCATTGCAAAACAGTTAGGTTAATATTTCTATTTAGATATTTATACTTTTACTTGAAAAAAAACTTAATAAATATTATAAAGATAATTTTATTTGTGGATTTGATTAACAAGTAGTAACATTAACACCATGTAATATTGTTTTGTCGATATTTATGATAATATTTTTAAATTTATAATTTAATTTAATAATTATAAAAAAATATATAACTTTTAAAAAAGTGGGCTGGCCCGACAAGCCTGTAGCCCACGTACTTGTGGGTTGGGCCAACCGTTTTCTGGCCCACACCAAAAATGGGCTAGCCTGGCCTGGCCCGTAAAATGTCAAAGCCTGTATGGATTAGCCCGGATGGGGTGGGCTAGCCCATATTGACAGCTCTACTTTTAGAGTTTTAAAATTATATTATTAGAGTCCTATGCGACTTGAATTTAGGAGTTAGTTCTTTTTATTAGTTATTTGAATTTCATTGATGCGTTGGTAGCATAATTTTCTATTCTAGTTAGAAATTATCTCTATAAATGTATGTCACTGAATAAAATCAATTTAATTAGTCCTAACTCATTCGTATTATATTTACAACATCGATTCCACGCATACTCATAACAAAGACATTTACAAATGCACAACATCCAACTTCTTTTTTCCCCTGAAACACTGCAAACTAATCTATATTTGCAAACAAAGTGATACTACTTCCCAACGAAATGAAACTTTCAATATCTAATTATCAGTGAAAAGACAAACTTCCAAAACTGTATGATGTTCCTAATATTTTC
Organism: Solanum tuberosum; assembly: GCF_000226075.1. Classification (NCBI taxonomy): domain Eukaryota; kingdom Viridiplantae; phylum Streptophyta; class Magnoliopsida; order Solanales; family Solanaceae; genus Solanum; species Solanum tuberosum. The sequence continues at coordinate 388,174 of NW_006238998.1, read as the reverse complement.
TACTTGAAGGGAGGCTTAACAACCCGATTTCAGTCTGATGGACATACATCCCGCATTAAAGAAAGGGATAGTTGCCAATATGTACCATTTGGCCTTCTAGTTTAACATTATCGCTCAAGTATACACTCGGTTGTATAGGTATGTGTAATTTATGCATATTCGTATAAAATTGTATACTACCTCTACACTCTGTACATATTTTGTAACTAGATAGCCCAAAGATATTCGGGCTGTAATTTTCTCTGGAAGGAAAAACACAACTCAAACAATACAAGTGAACATTAGTCTTTATGGAACCTTCAGTTGATCCCTTAGGCTTCTGGTAACATTGAATTTGTAGTAGGTAAAGAATAGAGTAACTTTTCCCCTTGATTTGCCATTAAGTCTCACCAACAATTACTGTACTGGAGATCTACATTTTCATTGCCAGAACGACACACTTTCAAAAATTTGGACACCAATCACTGATCAAGATGTCACCGGCTTTGTTACTCAAAATCACGATAATTATGCCATTTTTGGTATCTCTGATGACCTGTCAGCACCGGCCTAAGTCGACTAGCAGATGTGCATTGAATACAGCAGCATCCCCTTAAATGTTTCACACAGCCTGCACAACATCTGCACAAATCCAATCAAGTATTAGATCAAATATAAGTACTCACTTTCATTTAATGTATGCTGTAGTGTTTAAACAACTGAAACAAAGCACATAGAAGAACAGCAGCAACCTACGCTATGACTTGAGATGGAGAGAGAAAAGTTTTACAGTAAAGAATCCTTGCCGAGAGACATCAAGCTCGCTCTCCTATTGACTTGGAGGAAAGTTGATACCAATAGCTAAGTCTTTCCAATTCATCATCTAAATTAGGTATTAGTGTAAAGTGGAAATGGGATTAACTGGAGTGTCCCCTGATATGTGAAAGACAAATGGTGATATCTCAAAGTATCATGTGTGATTGTGAAGTGAGAAAGACCTGAGCTCAACTGGGCTAAAACAAACACAAATGAATGTAGACACACATATGGTCACTGGTGGTGTCACCAAGGTATATGGTGATGGCTTTTGCCTGTCTTTTTGAGTATGACAGTATTAACTATGCTGAAGCCATGCAAGGAGAATAGATTTGATCAGGTTATTCTGCAATGTGATTCATTGAAATGCTGAAAGCAACTTAAATTCACCATGGCACTTACAGCAGATAATTGAGGAAGCATGATAGATAATAAGTCAGATGACAATATTGACTCAGCACTGTTTCAGAGAAGGCAAGGAAATTTTAGTTAAGGGGAGCACTAGAATTGAAGAGTGTTTATTCCATCACTCTAAGGATCTGCCGAAGGAAACATAGGCCCTTACAGGTTGAACAAACTTCAAAAGCCTTCCAATAGACAAACAGATGAAGAATGCAAGCACATGGCCACTGGAAAATTATATTTTGTGAAATATTTTGCTCCTCTTCACTTTGTACAGATTTTGGAACCTTCTTGTAAGGGAAGAGGAGCTGCATTGTTTTTGCAAAATGGGTAGATTGATGAATGTAAATGAATTTTGTAAATTGAATGGGTATGTCCATCCATAAAAGGGTTGTAAGGAGAGTGGCAGCTTAGCTCTTCTTTTTTGTTGTAATATTGTTCTTAATAATATTAATGTCAAGAGTGGGTAAAAGTTTCACATCGGTTCGGGGACTGGTGGTTTGCTTATATGGACTTGGGCAATCCTCCCCTCATGAGCTAGCTTTTGGTGTTGAGTTAGGCCAAGGTGTCATATCTTTACATGGTATCAGAGTTAGGTCCATCCCAGTTTGGGCTCCCGGTCCACGCTACAGTCGGGCCTAGGCGTGAAGGGGGGTGTTAAGAGTGGGTAAAAGTCTCACAATGGTTGGGGAATGGCTGGTGGTTTGCTTATATGGGCTTCGGCAATCCTCCCCTCATGAGCTAGCTTTTGGGTTGAGTTAGGCCCAGGTGTTATATCTTTATAATTAATATATGGGATATGCAATCTTTAAAAAATGTAACGCTATAACCCAAAATGTCTCTCATTAACTGAATTTAGGAACGAGAACAAAGCATATATCCACTGCACAGGCTTAAGAGTGCAAATATAACTGATTAAAGTAGCATCCGTCCATATGTTTATTGATGAAATGATTAGTCTTACAGGAAAAGTAGGTTGCAATCAAGGTTGGCACAATTGCGGTGCCTCAGCTCAGAGACTTGTGAACCACAGATGAAGCATTTCGCAAATGAGTCATCCAGGGAGCCTTCTAGCATTGTGCTTGCTTCGATCTCCACCGCAGGCTTGTAGGTAGAAGGTAGCAGAGAAAGGCGGGCATCAAATACAAATAGATTTCCGACCCATCCTACAGAACCTTCACTCTCAAGATAGTGAGAAACACCCCCCTTCAAGGTATATAATCGCTTAAAACCTTGCTTACTGTAGTAAAAACAAAAATAAGTTGTCAGAACTTACACAACATTTTCAAGTAAAATGCAAAGGTAAATGTGAACACCAGATGGTGCAACACATAAATGAAGAGACCAACTCTAGTGATGGTGCAGTTGTCTGCTCCGATATATTAAGATAATAAGTTATGTAGAGCAACTGAATAGCCATTTGATAGTCTTACACAACCTCAGCACATAATCCTCAACCTAATATAAGTTTCGAGTATATGAAAATAGGTTTTAGCTCAAAACAATAATTACATTTCATTTGAGAGATCCTACTGATTTTGCCTACTGAAGAAGCTTATGTACTAATGCAACTAGAATTCGTATCAAGTCAAGGCTTGAACAATTTCCACGTAGTGCGTGCCAGTATCACCAAGCCAGAGAAGCCTGATTAATAAGTTGACTCTCCAATGAGGGTCAAGTAGCTCATTTAACCAACAGATGGTATTTGCAGAAGAGCAGTATAAAAAGTACAAACACCCCCACAGAAGATAGCTATTCTCTCCACTCAAGAGTCTGTCATAGGAAAGAAACTATTGGAAGGTAACTGCTTTTTGTGGAGGGTGGATGACAAGAAATTTTACATTCCAAGTACTTTAACCAGGAAAAGCTGAAAACTGGATATTCTTATGGTGTCGCTGAAGAGATGGCTCAAAGTTCCAATATCTCACACATTTATGCTCTAGCACATAGAGAGAGAGAGCATAACGCATACAAAAAATCTACAGCTTACCGTAGTATAGCAGAATATACATCACAGCGGATACCTCCAGTGCAGTACATCAATATATCAGTTCTCTCCTTATCAACGGCTGCTAAAGGATCTGAGGCAATCACCTGCAAAACAGGATAACAAGATATTAGTCATATTTACAGAAAAAAACACATTCCTGGATATTATCTTGTGCAGGAAATGACAGTTTCTATGTTTATGTGTAAGCATATCAATGGACATACAACCAAGTAAAATAGCAGCATGCAGCAGTGCAAGTATGAATGAGAATATAAAGTGGTACAGTAATACCAGAATATTATCCTGGCAACTACTGAATTTCATGTCATCCCAATATGTCGATTTTAGCCAGATACATTATTCAAAAATACAACATACCCAATATAATGCAACAAAGTAGGGCCTTGGAGGGTAGAGTGTACGAAGACCTTACCTCTACCTCAGGTAGAGAGGCGGTTTTTGATAGATCCTTGGCTCAAGAGAACAAGTCCAAAACAGTCCAGAAAATGAAGTAACAGAAGTACAGGAAATAGCAGAAAGTAAAGGACAATAACTACAACAACATAATATGATAGTCAGAGAACAAGACAGCAGATGATAATACAAATTGAAGGACCGGAAACTACAGGAGCAATACTACACCCACTAGTATGGACAAATAATAGGACAATACACTGCTACCTACTAGCCCTCCATCCTAATTTGTGTCCTCCACAACCTCCTATCTAAGGTTATGTCCTTAGTAAGCTGAAACTGTATCATATACTGTCTAATAACCTATTTCAATACTTTTCCAGCCTACCTCTGTATCTCCTGAAACTAGGGATGCAAATAGGGCAGGTTAGGGCCAGGCAGGGTGGGGAAAACCATGACCTACCAAGATTTTGACAAGCCCTGCCCTAACCCGTTTAGCATCTCTTTAAAAAATTGTCCTGCCCCACCCTGCCCTGCTAAGCTCTGCCCTGTTCAGTTTTTTTCTTTTTCCTTTTCTCTGTCTTTCTTTTGCATATTGTGATACTCTGTTAATTTTTTAAAAGTGAACTGATGAATGATGATGATGTACTAGCTGCAATCAAATCCTCTACTGTATGCTTTGCTTTATAACTCCAAAAACATTTCTGTTAAATAATGATGACTTACATTCACAAATCCATTTTACACGCTAAACAATGATAACATTTTTCTGTAGATTAATATATTTTCAAAAGATAATATATATCTTAAATATTTAATTCAATATCTTTTATAAGGTCTCTTATTTGTCTAATATAAATTTTAATTTTACATAATTAACTTTTTTTCTTAAAATTTAATATAACCTTATGAGAGCAATTGTGAAAGCAAACCGTACATTCGTAATTGCACTGTAATTACACAGTGGCAAACAAACAAGTCAGTGTAATTATTAAGTTGTGTAATTACTACGGTGGTAATTACTACCCTAGTACTCATACCAATTTCAATTACCAGGTGGCTTTCCAAACATACCCTTAATCTTCAGAATGTTAATAGCCAAATTTTAGCCTGCAAACCAAACCCAAACTTGCCCTGCCCCATTAAAGTATTTCCAAAAATAACTTTTCCCCTACCCTACGGCCTACCCTATCTCGCCCCACCCCATTTAGAAGCTCCCCAGCCTTGCCCCATTTAGAGTTCTGCCCCGCTCCGCCCTAATTTGCCATCCATAGCCAGCGTCTCGCACCTTCCACTCACTGGGGGCATGCATAGATCTCCTCTCAACATGCCTGATCCATCTAAGACTCGGTTTCTGCATTTTCTCTTCCTCCGACGCCACTTCAACCTTGACCCGAATGTCCTCATTCCAAATCTTATCTCTCCTAGTATTGATACGAATTGACCTAGGAAAATAAGAACAAAATACGGAATTGAAAGACAAGTAAGTAAGTATGTAAGTATGTAAGTATGTATGTATGTATGTATGTATGTAAGTATGTATGGATGGATGGATGGATGGATAGATGGAGATATAGATGGATAGATAGATGGAGATATAGATGGAGATATAGATGGAGATAGATAGATAGAGATAGATAGATAGAGATAGATGGAGATAGATGGAGATGGAGATGGAGATGGAGATGGAGATGGAGATGGATGGATGGATTGGTTTGTAGATCAAAGTCCTATAGGTCAAAGTCATCTGTAGCCCCTTAAAGTTGTCCGCATAATTCATTTAGACACCTCAACTAGGGGTAGTACCTATTGAACACTTTAACCTTAAAAAATTTATATCTATTAGACACAAAATGTCAATTAGTTGAAAAATAAAATTGCGTGTAGCTCAAACACAAATACATAGCAGGTGTACCAATGAAACAACGATACGTGGCGGTTGAATTCAATTTTTTAAAAGTTCTATTTAAATAATCCAAAAGGAATTTTAAGAATTTAAAAATTAACTTTTTTAATTAACCCCCCGCACCCACCCAACCCAACCCTCTCATCTTCTTCTTTACCCCTTTCCGCCGGCGTCGACACACAAATAAAACATCTCCCCACTCTTTCATTCCCTTTCATCGGCATCGACAACACCTCCTACCCATTGCCTTCATCTTCTTTCGATAATAAACATTTATCACAGTTACAAAAAATAATACTTTTACCGGAAAAAAAATTGATTCAGTTTTCTTTCATCAAAATAAATGGAGTTTCGCCAAAATATTTACAACCTGAAAAAAGAGGAAAAAACAGAAGAATAGTTGGAGAGGGTGAGAGAAAGAGAGAGAGAGAAAGTTGGTGGGGTGGGGTGACATGGGAGGTAACCGGTTAGTACAGAGATGGTGGATGGAAATTGTTGAAGCTGTTCCTAGGAAGAAGACGTCCTTTTTTTTTTTATTGTTAGTTAATTGTTTTTTGTTTCTTTATTAATTAATGTCAAGGTCAATAAATTTAAAAAAATGTACTTTTTCAGGAAAAATAAAAAGGAAAATGTTGTTTCTACATCTTCACGCGCCCATGGAAAGTGAATCACAAACGATTTGCCATGTAGGCAAAAAATGCTTAGACGGTTCAAATCTGGGGTGGTAGAGGTGTTCAATAGGTACTAGGTGTAGTTGAGGTGTCTAAATGAATAATGAGGACAACTTTGAGGGGCCGCAGATGACTTTGGCCAAGTCCTATAACATGGATTTTAGCTTGATTTCTACGAAGGGGTTTTATGGCTCGTAAAAGGGACTACGGGTCGTAGATGCCTCTAGTAGATGAAACTTTAGATAGTCAGCATTTCAGCCTAAGTTCTACGGACAGGGATCTACCGTTCGTAGATTGAATCACGAACAGTAGATGATCTAGTAGAACCTGCCGAAATCAATTTTTAGTCGAGATAATTCTGGTCTTTTACTACTCTTTTGATCCCCTAAACTAAGTCGTTTTGGCCTATTCTAAGTGGGATTAAAAAGTAATTAGTCGACCACCCCTCTCACGCATACCACCCAAAATCAAAGATCAGTACTCTCAATGTTCCTCTCAAGCAAGAACTAGGGTTCCATAGTTTCAATTCAAGAATTTGAGCTAGGGCTTCCATTCTAGGTAGTAGATGAAACTTCAGATAGTCAGTATTTCAGCCTAAGTTCTACGGACAGGGATCTACCGTTCGTAGATTGAATCACGAACAGTAGATGACCTAGTAGAACCTGCCGAAATCAATTTTTAGTCGAGATAATTCTGGTCTTTTACTACTCTTTTGATCCCCTAAACTAAGTCGTTTTGGCCTATTCTAAGTGGGATTAAAAGTAATTAGTCGACCACCCCTCTCACGCATACCACCCAAAATCAAAGATCAGTACTCTCAATGTTCCTCTCAAGCAAGAACTAGGGTTTCATAGTTTCAATTCCAGAATTCGAGCTAGGGCTTCCATTCTAGGTATGTGGGATTTCATCAATGAGTATCTTTCCACCCATTGAGTCCCAAAGAAAACGTAGCTTTTCAGTTCATGATTTCTATAGCAATTAGGGTTTTATGATAAGTATGATTTCTACTTTAATTCACATTCGTCTTCATAAATTGTTCAAGTATGTGTTTCCAAACTATGATTTAGTATCTCTAAATGGTGTTTTCATGAACCCTCAAACAGAGACATTTTTATGGCTCAAAACCATGTTATTTTAGATCATGCATGTCTCAAATTATTAGTTTTCAAAATTTAGGATGCTTTCAGATAAAGAATCAATTGGTATTTATCAGTTATCAAAATTCATTAACTATTCACTTATAATTAGTAATATTAAGTATTATCAAATTATTATTGTTTACAGTTTTATTACATGTTTTTGTTGCGAGTTTACTTAGCACCGAGCGGACCTAGGAATGAAGGCTCACCCGTTAGTTGAGGACTGAGACCTTTAGTAGCAATCCTATCAAAGAATGACAAAAGGTCCCATATTGGTGGTTAATGTGATAGGTGGACTCCTTATAAGGCTTGGGCAATCCTCCTCCCTTTGAGAGCATCTCCAACCCTACACTTTATTTTACACTCCAAATATAGAGTTCTCTATTTTTTTAGACAATCAACTCCAACCAAATTCTCTATTTTATTCTCTAAAAATAATTTTTTTCTCTCTCCTCAATATTATATTATTATTTCTATTTCATTTTTGTTTTCTTATTTCATAATATAAATCTTTTCTTTCTTTTTTCCAAATAACATCCTACATAATTTTCATGTAATATAAAATTTAAATTTTTTGAATTTTTATTTAATATTAAATTATATTTTATTCTAAGTTTCTAAAGAACAACTTCGAATATTTGAAAAAGGAAATCAACAAGCACTACCGCAATCACAACTCCAACTTCTCTAAATCATACACTAATTTCTTTTTCGAATATTGTTAAATCTAGAAACGATCTACCAGATTACTAAATTATTATTGTGTTTTTTAAAAATTTTATGTTATGTGTTGTATTATTTTCATGCATTTAAATTATTATGTTATGTATTTTATTTTTAGATTTAAATTTTTTATCTTATCATTTAAATTTTGTGCAATCTTCATAGTGAAAATTATTAATAACATCAAATTGTATCACAAAGTGACAAAATTAAAAAAAATATTTAAAATATTATTAATTCGAGATGAAAGTAGTATATATAAAATAAAATATTTTGAAAAAATGTTATATTACCTTTAAAAAGAAATGCGAATATTAGAGATTTAATTAATAGCTTTATATGACAAATAATATGTTAATTACAAAATAATAGAAATAATAATATAATATTCAAAAAGTAGAAATAGAGAGTATGAATAGTAGTTCTCCAAATTTGGAGAACTACTATTCAACCCTCTATAATTGGAGAGTAGAGGGTAAAATAGAGTGCTTGGCGAGGACATTCTCTATTTTACTCTCCAAATATAGAGAATGGAGAGTAAAATAGAGTAGGGTTGGAGACAGTGGCGGAGCCACCCTATTATGAGGGGGTTCATCCGAACCCCTTTCGGTAGAAAATTATATGATTTATACATGGTTAAAATAAATTTTTAGGTATATATAGTAGATGTCGAACTCCCTTCGACTACTTCGGGTGTCTATTTTTTTAGATTTTGAACCCCTTTATTGAAAATTCTAGCTCCACCACTGGTTGTTGATGGTTTAAGCTAGCTTTTGGGGTGTGAGTTAGGCCTAAGACGTAATTTAATATGGCACCAGAGCAGGGCCCATCTCACCCAATGTTGGGATCCCCAAAATCAAAATTGCCCACGCACCGGATGCTAAGCACTGGGCGTGAGGTAGAGTGTCAAAGAATGAAAAAAAGTCACACATTGGTGGTTAATAAGATGGGTGGACTCCTTATAAGCCTTGGGCAATCTTCCTCCCTTTGAGCTAACTTTTGGGGTGTGAGTTAGGCCTAAGACCTAACTTAACAAATCCCTATGCCTCAGAACTACATGCCATCTTAGGATTATAAGGGTCACCCATTAATTGAGGACTAACTCCTTAGTCTTTTACAGAAATTAGCTTAGTTGTACAATATTAGCTCAGATTAGACACTATATAGCCTCTATATACTGGCCAAGTATATTGGGTCCTTTTTATGGGAATCATACGTCGAACTCCATGTTAGCTCATATGGTTATATGTCGGTTAGTAGTATCTCCCACAATTCAGTTTCATTTGTAGCATGACCTTGTAGTTAGTTATATCAGTTTTTAGTATATTTCAGTTACATGTTTTACACTTTTACTACTAGGTCATCGCATCATCTCATGTTATTCAGTACAATACTTCAGATTTAGCATGTTCAGCTATTATGTTTAGCATGCATATCCCTCATACTCAGTACATTCGAAGTATTGACCACATATTGTTTGATAATATAGGTTCAGACGTTCAACATTTAGCTCACAATTTGTACGACTTCGGATCAGCTTAGTATTACTATTGGTGAGTCCTCATCTTTTGAGGACGTCCTTTATATTTCATTTAGTCATTGCTATTTTTAGTTTCAGACCGTTAGAGTTAGTTGGGGGCTTGTCCTAGCCACTCATCTTAGTAGACTTTCAAAAGTTCGTTATTACAGAAACATGCTATTTTAGATGTTTGAGTTTAATAAACCTATTTCAATTGAGCTTCCACATTCGTATTTCAGCTTTCCATGTATGTATATCTTAGTGTCATATCAGACCATGGGTTAGCTTAGGGTCACTTGTGGCTCTAAGCATCGTGTTACGACCAAGGGGTAGTATCGTGTCGTGACAACCATCTCCTCACAGCATCAACATTCCCTTCCTCTTGCTTGAAAACCTATCCTTGAGGAAGTGAAACCCCACCCAATTGCCCGATTCAAGCACAACATTCTTCCTTCCTTTGTGTGTTGTCTTAGCGGTCTCTCAATTCTTCTTCTCAAGTTGGAGCCTCACCTTCTCATGCATCTTTATTCATGGCCTCAGCTCACTTTGCACCATCTAGATTCACAATATCTTGGGACAAAGGGGTGAGATCTAACGGGGTTAGTGTATTAAAGTCATGGACAATTTCAAATGGAGTCATGCCAATAGGACTATGAATAACTCTATTGTATGCAAACTTAACTATAGGCAAGTTGATAAGAATCGGGTTACTTGAATAAACAAGAAAATAATGCGAAAGCAAAAATACAAAGATTAAAGACAAAATTTGAAAGATATGTCGAATTTGAGAATTAAATCCCTAAAATTTCAGAATATAGTGCTAAGAAACCTAATTGATCTTAGTATTCAAAATTAGCAAATTAAAACTAATTATGATACTAATAGAGTCAATTGAAGAACTTAGATCAATAAAGTGTTCTAGATCTCTATTTCGAAGAAATTTGATACAACAATTAGTATAAAACTAATTACCTTCTTTACTTTTCGAATAAGAACCAAAGATATCAAGTTAAGAATTAATTTTACATCTTAAAGAATCGTTCTTATAAATTTGTAAGATAAATCTATTGTCACCATACATAAAGGTGTAAAAAAGAGCAATCACTCAAATAATATTAATCATGTCTTTTGAAAATAACAAAATTCACCCCTATATATAGGAAAAATATATCCCCAAAAGAATGGGATTCAAATCCTATCTTTATGGAAATAATAACTAGAAAACTTTAAACAAGAAAAGTTTTAATCTAGGAAACTTTAAACTAGGAAACTTTTAGACTGGGAACCTTTTAAGCTAAGAAACTTTTAAACTAAGAAACTTTTAAATAGGAAACTTTTAAACTAGGAAATTTTAAAATAGAAAACTTTTAAACTAGAAAATATTGGCTTTGAACGTTCGGCTTTTTGGACTCTCTTTTGGGCTTCATGTGGCCCAATATTCTTTCTTTGGGGCTTGAATTTGGACACTTCATCCGTGATAAACATTTTCTTGATTTTTCATTGAAGCCCATCAATTTTAATGGAGGTATACCAATGTGGATGCTATCACAAGTGCTCTTCCCAAAATGTCAACCTCCCTTTCACCATGGCTCGAAGCATAGAACCCAAGGTTCTATTCACCATCTTTGTTTGACTATTGGTTTGGGGATGACAAGATGTGGAAAACAATAATCTCATCCCGAGACGGCCCCACAAAGCCTTCTAAAAGTGAATAAGGAATTTGGAATCCCTATCACTTACAATGGTCTTGGGAATAGCATGCAATTTGACCACATTCTCAACAAATAATGATGCAACATGGGAAGCTTTGTCTCATTTGTTACATGCAACAAAATGAGTCATTTTAAAGAGACTGACAACCACAACAAAAATGATATTCTTCCCTCAATTAGTCCTTGATAAAGCTATACAAAGTCCATGGAGATATCAACCCAAGGTCCATGATGGGTGGGGGAGAGGGGTGTATAAACCTTGGGGAAGGAGCTTAGACTTGGCATCTTTGCACTCTACACATTGGCTACAAATCTAGAGGGGTTGGATTGTATTTTGGGCCTATAAATTGCTCTTCAATAATACCCAAGGTCTCAGCAATACCAAAATGTCACATCAATCCACCATCATCTGCCTCTCTCACAAGGAGTTCCATCCAACAGCTTCTAAACTCCACCTTTGTGCCCTAGTTCCTCGTACAAGCATACAAGAGGATGCAAATTTGGCGTTGTAATCGCCACCCTTACCTCCTTTCTCACCACTTTGTACACTTCTCTCTTTGTTCTCTTATCCTCCTTGTCCTTGCTCTCCACCAATTTCACATCAGCTACCTTTTTTGCCTCTACCTTTCGTTGGGACTTCCTCATTCCACCACCAATCTCCTTGGTGTCCACCAGAGTTACCCTTTGAAACTCCCAACACCTTTCAAACCACTTCCTTGATCCAACTAGAAATCATATCCCATATACAGGTTGCATCCCCACTGCTTGTTCGGGCTCCCAATGACACTAACTTTTCCCCCACCGCCTTCAACTTAATCTCCAAATCCATAGTTAAGAGCTTATGTTGAGTTGTAAGATATTTGCCCGAAATTACATTGTAGCCCTTGCAAAGGCCTCCTGTAACAACCTTACTAATATTTGAATACAAATATAGACGGAAGGAGTTTAGTGAATAAAAGAGACACGGAGGGAATAATTGGCAACTATTAAAGGGTCAGGATTAGAGATTATTAAATGAAGCTCAATGGCTGAGATTGACTGAGATCACAATAAATACACGCAGCAGAGAGAAAGAGGACAACGCAAATATGGTATTCTAACAAACTTTCTCAATTTCTTCTCAGCTTCTTCTTCTTCTTTCTATTCTCTTCTAACCTTCCTCTTCTTCTTTCCCTTTTTCTGAATCGGGGCTCTATCAGTGAAGAAACCTTACTTGTTCTCTATTTTATCAATCATTTCCATTTAACTGTAATTTTTGTTTCCAATTCCAAATAATAGAAAATTGCTCCAAAAAAGTATTGTGCTGAAAGTTTACTGTTTTATTGAATTCCTATTGAGTTCATAACAATTGGTATCAGAGCCATTGCTTCCCCAGGCGATAACAATCTACTCATGGCAGAAGGAACAAGGATGAGACTCATGGATGAGAAACTAGCTCAACATGATGAATTGCTGGTCGAATTGAGGAACAGCCAACAGGCCATAAATGCTACTCAAACAGGGATACAAGGAACTTTGGAGCTGGTTTTGGATCGACTCACTACAATGGAGAGGCCACAACAGAGGTCAAGAAAATACTCTTCATAGAGGTGATGGTATTCTCCCTAATCCAGTTCCCGACAGGCGTCCAGGTCGACTGAATCAGGTAATTCCTAACCCTAAGTGGGAGCTTCCTAGCTTTGAGGGTTCTAACCCTAAGGTTTGGGTACGTAAATGTGAACGGTACTTTAACTTGTATCGAACCCCTGAGGATCAGAAGGTGGACGGGGCTGCTCTTTATCTAAATGGGGATGCTGAAACTTGGTACAATTCCTTAGTATTGAGTAGGGGACCCGTCTCATGGGCTGAGTTAAAGGAGGAGATCTGTGATAGGTTTGGAGATATTTTAATGGAAGATGTGGTGGAGGAGTTTAATAAGCTTAGCCAAACTGGAGATGTCGAGGATTTTTTGAGGAAATTTGAGGATTTGAAGGCTGAAATGATCACGCGAAATCAAGCTTTAAACGAGTCTCATTTTTGTCCAGCTTTATTGGGGGCCTCAAGGAAGAGATTAAGTTTGCTGTAAAGATGTTCAAACTGACCACCCTTAGCTTTGCTATCCAGCAAGCTAGGATGCAGGAAAAAGCTATAGAAGTTGCCCTGAAGAAATCTAACGTGGCCACTAAAGCCAGTGGGAATAACGTGTCTGCAAGTAGTTCTATGGTGACTGCGCCAGGGTCAGTGAATGCTAGCCCGAAACCTGCACCTCCTCGGCTAAGTTCTGAAGTGTATGAACACAGAAAAGCCAACCAGTTGTGTTTTAGATGTGATGAGAAGTATGGATTGGGCCATAGGTGCAAGATAAGGCAATTACAATGCATCTCTGGGTCTCCTGAAGAGTTGCCTGTCATACAGGAGGTACCACCAGAAATTGAGATTGAGTTTGCTGGGGAATGGAGTTCAGAAATTACTGTAGCACAATGTCTGGCAACTGGAATGGGGTTAACACTAAATTAGTTACTGGCTTGACTAAGAAGAGAACTCTATCAATCCTCGTGGACTCGGGCAGTACTCATAGCTTCATCAATATAAGAAAGGTGCTGAAAACAAGGTGGCTGATGCCTTGTCTAGGCAATTTGAGGACAGAGAAGCAGTTGTAACCACTAATTCAGCTTGTGTACTAGCTATGAGCGCTATGGTGCCTACTTGGGTCCAAGAAGTGAGTAAGAGTTATGAGGAAGACCCTGAAGTGTGTGCCTTAATTTCTGAATTTTCTGTGAATCACCAAGGTCCTCATATCTATCACTACTCTTCTGGAGTTCTCAAGCGAAAAGGTAAAGTTTACATTGATGGTAATGGGAGTCTGAGACAACAATTGGTTTCAACATTTCATGACTCGCCAATTGGGGGTCATTCTGGTCAACTGGGGACTTACATGAGACTGTCTCAAAAAAAAATTTGGCCTGGCATGAGACAGATGGTTCGACAGCATGTAGAATCTTGCGATGTGTGCCAAAGAAACAAAGACGAAAATGTTCCTTATCCGGGACTACTCCAACCCCTTCCTATTCCTGACCAGGCATGGAGGCATGTGAGCATGGATTTTATAGGACTGTCGAAATCTAGAGGCAAAGAGGTAATCCTGGTAGTTGTAGATCAAAGAACAAAGTTTGCCCATTTCATGACCTTGTCCCACCCTTTCACAGCCAGCACAGTTGCTGCTAAGTTTTTCAAACATGTGCATACACTCCATGGAATGCATGTTGTCTCTGACAGGGATAGCATTTTTTTGAGCAACTTTTGGCAAAATCTGTTTAGATTGTTAGGAACCCAGCTGCACCTTGGTACTGCCTATCACCCACAAAGTGATGGACAAACTGAAAGAGTTAACAAATGCATTGAGAACTATCTCAGATGCATGACCTCTAGTAGGCCTACACAGTGGAAACAATAGATACCTCTCTCGGAATGGTGGTACAATACTAATTTCCACACAAGTATTCAATGTAACCCTTTTGAAGCCTTATATGGGTACACACCACCTTATTTGACCCTTGGTCCTATGAAAGACACTACACTTCCTGCAGTTGAGGATATCATCATGAAGAGACAACAGATGCAACAACTTCTGTTGGATAATTTGTTGAAGGCTCAAGAGAGGCTGGAAATGTATACTGATCAAAAGAGGACTGAAAGAGAGTTTAAGGTTGGTGACTGGGTGTTTCTCAAGTTACAGCCCTATAGGCAGACTCGCTGGCCTTAAGAAAGAACCTTAAGCTAAGTTCCAAGTATTATGGTCCCTATGCAGTGATAGACAGAGTGGGAAAGTGGCATACAAGTTGAGTCTGCCAGCTGATTCCAGGGTTCACCCCGTCTTTCATGTGTCCCTTCTTAAGAAAAAGGTTGGCAACAGGGTGGTGGTGCAGTCTGCTTTGCCCCTTACTAGTGAGGATGGTCAGTTTCTAGTTAAGCCACTTCACATATTACAGAGGCAGATGGTACACCATGGCAATACAGCCGGAGTGAAGGTTCTAATTCAATGGTCTAGCCTTCCTCCTGAGGATGCCACATGGGAGGATTATGAATTTTTGAAGGCCAAGTTCCCTTATTTTGATGTTCATTCTTGAGGACAAGGATGTTTTCCAAGCGGCAAGGTGTAACAACCTTACTTATATTTGAATACAAATATAGACAGAAGGAGTTTAGTGAATAAAAGAGACACGGAGGGAATAATTGGCAATTATTAAAGGGTCAGGATTAGAGATTATTAAATGAAACTCAACGGCTGAGATTGACTGAGATCACAACAAATACACGCAGCAGAGAGAGAGAAAGGACAACGCAAATCTGGTATTCTAACAAACTTTCTCAACTTCTTCTCAGCTTCTTTTTCTTCTTTCTATTCTCTTCTAACCTTCTTCTTCTTCTTTCCCTTTTTCTGAATTGGGGCTCTATCAGTGAAGAAACCTTACTTGTTCTCTATTTTATCAATCATTTCCATTTTATTGTAATTTTTGTTTCCAATTCCAGATAATAGAAAATTGCTCCAAAAAACTATTGTGCTGAAAGTTTACTGTTTTATTGAATTCCTATTGAGTTCATAACACCTCCATCATCCTTCCTAAGGAATAAGTAATCACTTTGAGTCTTAGCCACCGTGCTACGGAAGGTAACCAAGTGGTTCCCCTTAGGAAAACTAGAATTTGCTACCACCATCTCAAAAGCTATAGTGAAATCCAAAAGTGCAACTCCTTCAATTCGATCCCCAAAACCAAAACTTCCATGCACATCGTCATAACCCCTAAAGAATATCGAATGTGGCCACTGAAATCCACTCCTACAAATAGCATTTCAATGGAAAGGATTCTTCTCAAAACCTCATCCAAATCCTCCCAAAACGCTTTTGACTTCCTCATCCAAACCCTCTTGAGGCGTGTAAGTGCTAATAATGCTCCACGTAAGCCCTCCCACGACTAACTACACCGACATAATCATATCATTAACCCTCCTGACCTCTACCACTTGCTCCCTAAAATACCAATCAACTGAAATGCCTAATCCATTACTATTCCTAACCTCTACCGAGTACCACAACTTCAACCCATCCACATCCTGAGCCTTAGTCCCAACCCACTTAGTTTCCTAGACACAAGCTATACTAATCTTCCTCTCCTTAAGGATCTTTACTCGCTCTATGGATTTCCCAGACAATGACCTTATGTTGCACAACCCTAATCTCAATCTAGACGCTCTCTGAACCCACTTATTGCTTACTTTATGTTCAGCTAGCACTAAAAAGACTACTCCTAATAGAAGAGGCAGATTTATTCCAAGTATTTCAGCTGGAACAACTACGTACATATTTTTTTCTAAACCCTCGCCTCCGTACCCAATCAACAACATGACCCTACTCTACAATCGCCAACCGAAGCCACTCAAGTAGAAGGAAGTAATACATGCAATGAGGGACTACATACAAGAATCAACATGATAATACATGTAGGCAGACAAGCAAACAATTATCAACAAGAAGATAGAGAAACAAGAAAGTGTTTTCCAGCGTTGTACTATGATCAACTTGCAAATCTAAGATATACAAATCAGACGAATATATGGTTGTAAATTTATCCCACATGTTTCAGAGAAAGACTTGTGATACAGTTAGAATTATGCTTTTGAGTTGTAGTACCTTAATTTTACTGCTTTAGTTGTTTGAATAAATCTTAGTTAATAGTTGGTTAGCTGGTTTTTTCCTATTAATTAGTATTAGTTTGTTAAGATATATTTTCCAGGGATACTCTGGGCTAGGTTACCATTATCTTTTTACTGCTTTTGTTCTTATAAATGTAGAGTTCAACAAGGTAAAATAAAACAATTCTCATTGACCTCATTGCAATGTTTTTCTCTCGTTATTCTTTCTATTATTTTTCAATTTCTTTGCTAAGAACCCAACAAAATACTTATAGATTGGTCAAGTAATGGGTTAGAAAGAAAGAAAACACTTCAAATTATGTAAAAATACAAAAATAACATTTACTAGATTAGCTTGGACGAGAAGATAGAAAATTGAGTAATAAACTGCTAAAACCTCTGACTCAGATTGCCCAAATGAAGTGGCCCGAAAACAATCAACATCCGGCCGATGAGCGCCTTGAAAATGCCCAACATCCCATTCATAACCTTCCAGAAAATCAAACTACACTATATTAGAAGAAAAGGCAATTGAAATATTCAATTATATAAAAGAAATAGCAACGCAAAAGTTGACATTTACAGAGTATAATAAGATGTTTCACCTTAAGCGGTTGTCTGGTCTATAGGCAAGACTGGAAATTTATACTTGGTCAAGAAATAGTTCCAACTCTAGGATTGACAGATTCTTGTGTTCTTCTGAGTGGAACGATCTATTTGGTGCAATCAAACAATTCAAACTCCATGTATCATCTGGATCACTGTCCAGTAATCCTAGATTGCGGCCACTGGTCTAAAAAGGCGAATTTTTCTAATTTGAAAATACATGGTTGGAGCACCTGACATGAGGAATTGGACAGAAATTGGTGGACAACTTTCAGTAGTTTGGGCGGTCCGCACTTATTTTTGCTAAGAGACTTAAGATTAATGAATGGAACAAATCCTGTTTTGTTGATTAGGAGAGTGTTGAGCTGGCTTCTTACCAACTTATGGATATTGCAAGGATATGGTTTGATCAGTGGAAGAAGACTAAGGGCCTGTTTGGCCATGCGATATGAAATCATAATATGAAATCATGAGATGAAGTTGAAGTTTTGTTTCGACATGCAATTTGGACTTTTTATGTCGTATGTTTTTCATAAACATAAAAACCTTATAGGTTGTAAAAACTATTAAAATTGTCCCAAATCATTCTACGATCGTACCAAATAAGCAAAACTTTTATAAAATCACATAATACACTATCATAAAACTATTCTTCAGAAAAACACAACATTTATTGATCAACTTTAATTGAATAAAATATAAAATTAAACATAAGTTGTAATGTACTAGTCTTTAATATAATCCACCCACATAATACAAACAACCTTCTAATGTTGAACTTGCATTTCTCGATCATATGACCATTCCCGTGACTTTATGGGCTATCTTTCAAGTGTGCGACTAAATCATTCAATGGCAGAGATAGGGAGTGCCTCGCGGATTTCTACTCTTATGGCTCGCGCCAGGCAGGACTGGGATCACTGGGAAGCCCTTCCCACTTCATCTCTTATATATATATTATATTATTATATAATGTAGATGATGATTGATTGAAGATTTCCTTTCTACAATAAGCCTACGAGATGAATTGGACCTCAGCCCGAAGAGCGCGTGCATCCAAATTTAAAATTAAATAAGATATCATTTAACTAAATCATACGAAAATTAAACTTAAATTATAAAACAATCAATAGTATAAATCAAAGCTAACAGAGAAAAATTAAGAAAATCAATTTTAGCTGCTAGTTGAATACACTCCCTTTGGTTCATATCAAATGAATTGTTGGGACCTTTTTCGTGAACTTTTTGTAGTTCAAGAGAATTCTTTAGACTTTTTTTTTTCATATTTACCTTTTATTTTATTGAGATTCTTAACTATTTTAAAAAATAATTTAGAAATAATCAAAAGAATAATAATAGAGAGTGACCTTTAAGTATATCTTTAAATGTAATTTCTTAATACTATTAACTCAAGGCTAGAAATAGAAAGATGTAATTTCTTAGTACTATTAATTCAAGGCTAGAAATAGAAATTTTTGTTTCTTTCCTTTTTTAAAAAAAATTGAATAATGCGCTACAAACTGGAATCAAACTCGGGACGTCAAACACTCAAATGAGAAAGCTTACTGTTGAACCAACACCGCTCCTTATGTACAAGTGTGTTTATTTATCTATATATTCAAATAATAAAGAATATTTTGCCTATTCGTCTAATTTTCCGGTGAAGGGTGTTCGACTGACCACCCTTACTGTGTTGTAGCTCCGCCCCTGGATATGGAGCTATATAATGAAATGGATCTTGGAGTTAATATGCTATTGCTATTGAGATTGAGATTTTTGTTATTTACTAGTTTTTCGAAGTTTTGCACAAAATAATATTGCACATTTTTTTGTGAATGTTCAATGTGGATCATCATATATATCTCTTATTCACACGAACTTATGAAGATGGTCAATGAAAAATTTTCTTAGTTAAATGCAATAATGTATATATTTATTTCAATTTGATAAGGTTCAATCATGTAATTCGTCGTATCTCACTAATATTACTTTATTGACGATATTTGTTGTGTATTTTTCTTGTCATCTAACAAAGATGTGCTTTGCACGTGTATTCCACTTAACCTGTTTAGATGTCATATGAACATGTGGAAAACAACTACATTTTATTTTTTAGAACTATTTTTGTATATTAATCTTTATTTTGTAAGTTATAACATAATAGATGGCGTTCTTTTTGTTGGCTCTCATATTTGACTTCTTGATTGACTGTCCATAGTTAACTAAGAAACGTTTCCTTTTTTTATACCGGAAAAACTAAAAATTAAAATTAAAGAATATATTCTATCTGTGAAATTATATATATAATCACTTGTTTATCTTACACCCAACAAAGATATAGTTCATATACTCGTAAACAATTTTCAATTTATTCAACCAAGTATGATTCATCCAAAGAAAAATAACAACACCGTGTTATCACATATATAGGGGCTGTATAATAATATGAAAAATCATTGGTCAAAAGTTAATATAAGAAAAGATGAAACATAGAAATAATTAATGTAATAACTATAAGAATTCATAATATTATTACTAAAGAGTGTAAAAGAGTGAATAACATTTGCAATAATTTGTAATAACTAAGAGAATTTATAATGTTATAACTAATGAATTAATGTGCAATAGATGTATTTCAAATAAATTTTATATTTACATAAATAAATAGGACTTTTTAATTAATGTTACTATTTTTTTTATAGGTATGAACTTTTCTTCGTCGAAAAATACTAAAAATATTAAGAAATAGTAAATTAGTAAAACAAAAGGGCAATGTTTACATACAAATAACTATTTTGAAGTAAACTTCCAAACAATCTAAATCACATAAGTAGCATTGATAAATAAAGTCATTTTTTTGTCTTAGGCATCAAAAAAACAAATTGTGACAATTCTCTAACTCTTGAGAAGTTTAATAATTTTGGAAAAAGATATTCAGAAGCATATATCTACAAGAGAAATTATTAACAAAAACAAATAAATTTAGACTGCAATAAAAATTAAACTAATACAAATTTCAACTGGCATTATTACAAGTCATATAAAATTTTCTTCGTCGAAAATACTTAAATATTAAGAAATAGTAAATCAATAAAACAAAAGGACAATGTTTATATAATAATAATTATTTTGAAGCAAACTTCCTGACAATCTAAATCACATAAAACACTAATAAATAAAGTCATTCTTTTGTATTGAGTATCAAAAAACAAATCATGACAATTCTCTAACTCTTGAGAAGTTTAATAATTTTTGAAAAAGATATTGAGAAACATCTATCTACATCACAAGAGAATTTGTTAACAAAAACAAATGAATTTAGACTATATCATGTTAACTTCATATATTGGAACATTACGTACTAATGTATATACTAAGCAAAAAAATAGTTATTATATCATCAGAACTATTTTCCTCAACTACTCGAGGTTAAAGAATATACCCTCTTAGGATAGAACAATTTACTTCATTTTTATAGTGGTACCTCATATTCCGCTAAACTTCGAACTTACTCAACAAAAATAAATCACACAAAAAGATTTAAAATGCAAGAAGAAGAAGAGTAGAAGATTAAAGAAAAAATTGTGGTTGAAAAATGAGAGGCAAACCCTCTATTTATAGTCAACAAAGGGTAGTATGAACAAGTGTTTATTGTGTCTTATCTGAAAAGTCATAACCTTTCCAAGAAGTCACAACCCTTTGGAAAAGTCACAACTTATTGAAAAAGTTACAACTCTTTGGAAAAGTCACAACTCATCGAAAAATCACAACCCTTTGAAAAAAGTCGCAACTTATCAGAAAAGTCACAATCATCGAAAAAGTCAAAACCTAAGTTAGGGATATTATAGTAATTTAACATTAAAGTTAGAAGTTCAGGCTTTTAAAGTAATATAGATATATGCAATTAATATTTTAAATTTTTGTTAATAATTGACGCCTCACTCCAAAAAGGTGAGCACCTCGCCGCAAGCAGATCCTTGTCGCTTTTCGCCATCCTAAACACTGGACTTTCAGGTATATATTGAATACAATTGGGATTTTTGAGTTGTTTCACCATTTTTAGGACTTGGGATTTCAACAGAACATGCATGTAAGTGATGGTTTCATCAACAAACATTGGACAAGTGACTTTATCACAGTATTAATTGCTAAACTTTCTTATTGACTTTGACTTCAAATTTGTTTAATATTAAAATATGGGCATCGTTGAACTCGTTTAACCCAATAGAGTAATCTTTTGAATAGATTGGGAGTACTCAGAGGCTTTAAGAAGGGAAAGCTATTCCTAGAGACTAGGGAGCTTTGGAAAGAGGTAAGTTAAGGCTTTAAGTTCAACGAGAGAATTATTCCCAAATTAACTTAACTGATATATTATGTATATGGGGTGACATATAGGCAAGGTGACAAGCACTTATGCGGTCACTGGGTTATTTGTGGGGATATTATGCCATTTCATGCCTTCTTTCCATTCCTTATTTATTGCATGACTATTTGATCACACTCAATGCTAGTGATGATGTTATAGGCATTGTTTACATGCTAAATTGCCTGTTATGAGTTATATGCACATTAGATTACATGTTAGCTGATAGTCATATTTTGTTTGTATGCTTTGTAATTGGATACACTATATATAGAAATATCTAGATTTGGATATGGCACGTGAGTTGTTCGTATGAGATATGATTAACATGTGAGTTGTCCGTGCAGCACGTGGGTATGGATTAGTTCCTCATGAGTAACGTATTACTAGGTCATCCGGAATAGTGTACGTACAAGTTTTTTGTATTGGGAGCGCCAATGTTAGTAAAGGTTGAGTCTTTATCATACCTTTCCCTAATTAATGATTCTTATCGTTGTATATCTTTATATGCTGTATATGTCGCATACCTCTTATGTTGGATTTGATGCATATATCATTATGCCTCATTTGTACAAATTTGTTTGTCATATCGTGTTTACTTCTGTTGAGTCATCTATCTATTGACTGCACACATTATAATGGGTATTTTGAAGCAAAATACCTTATTGAAGTTGGTTCATGATACTTATTGAGTACACCTGGTTTACTGTACTCATACTACATTTATTGAACATTTTGTGCAGATGTTGATCCCTGTGCTAGCAGAGAGTGTGGTCAGCAGTAGAAGCAGATTTGGAGGAAGACTTGGAGGTTTCATAGTGAGATGCTTGGTTAGTTTGCAGCACCGTGTACTCCTTCCATCTCATTTACTATTGTTCTATTTCAATTCAGACAGTGTTACTTTGAGACTTGTGTATTTATTCTTTCTTCTTTTTTTTTTTTGATGACCATAGTGTCCGGACCAGCTTTCGCGCACCTCGACTCATTCCATGGGATACCTACCATCTCCCACCAGCAACAGCCGCCAACAGGTACCAAGTAACTCTGTCCACCAAGGCTAGGATAGATGGGATGAGTCACCTAGTGTTTTTGTCTCCGTTGGGATTAGAAGAACTTGGTTGTTTATTCTGCTTTTTCCAGTGTCAAAATTAAATTTCATTTTATGATTTAAAGACTATCGTTTTTGTTAAATAAATGGACATTGGGCCTAACTCAATCCCGAAAGCTAGCCCAAGAGAAAAGGATAGTCCAGGACCATATAAAGAGTCCAACTGCAACTTATCCCACAGATGTGGGACTCCAATCCCTGCAAGTCCAGGACTGGACATCTAGAGTGTGCACAATATAAGACGGGAGGTCCAAACAATAAATTGGGATTTCCCTGGCTCTAGTACAATGTTAGAGAATGGACAATTTTGAAAGCTTATTACTATTTCTTAATAGTGGAATTGGTTTACGTATGCAATTGGTCCGCATACAGGGTTGGGGGTAGGTGTCTCGTGGCTTAGGTAAATTGGGTCGTGACAACCTGTCTACAATTTTCACTTTCTGTAATTTTTGTTCTTCCCTCTTTCTTTTTTATGAGGTGAAGTTTTTTCTAATTATTTCCTCTTTTAGATGATTATTATAGTAGCACACGCTTATTTCCAAAAACTCTTATGGTGACGCTGCAGCTATTTCGGATAACAACTCTAGGGACAGGACATCTGTTTCCAGTGACTATTTGGAGCACATCACACCTCTTTTCCTCTTCTCGGTGACTGTTATGGCAACATAACACAACTTCCAGTGACCATGTTAACAATACAGCCTCTTTCCAACCACTATGCATACCATTATTTTGACAGCAACTTTTATAATAAAGAGTCTGGTGACTTCCCTACAAGTTACTAGCAACTATTAAGTTATCTATGTTTTCAAATAAGAGAACTTAGGGTCATAGGGTGGTTTTCCCACATTGCATCTGAGGAGACACCTCTGATGTAATATTAGTATACTAGGATGTTATAGTTAAATGTTGTATAATTAGGTCCTCATAGGTTAAATGTAAGAAGTTGCTCGAGTGTCACACCTACTATAGGTGTGCTTTACAATCCATGTCCTTCAAACATCTCTCCTCTTCTCTTATCTCACACGGTCCCTTCTCCCCAAAAGAATATCCCTCACCAGTGGGATAAACATTCCCATGGGGGAGGGTGGAAGTATTTGTAATTTTACAAGAAAAACAGATTTATTTTCTTTGAGCAGGGTGAAACTTTGAACGAGCAGCATCAAGAGTTGGCCACATTACTCAATCAGGCCAACCCCAAAACTAAGACCAGAAATGTAACAGGAAACAGAAAGAAGGATACTTACCGTTTCTCACGTCAAGAAGTATAAAACTGGGATTGAAATTTCCATGTGATGAATTATTAGTGTTATTTACAGCTTCCAATCTCTTCCTCCATTCAGATGGTGCCAAAGGAGCTGCTCTCATTGATGGATCAAGCAAAGGAAGGTGAGAAATCCCTCCTTCCATCTGTTAACCAAATGTTAAAATATCATTTTATTCTTTAAAAGCGAGAGAAAAAGATATTCATTAGGTTTATATGCCGGTTCTCTATAAGTGGATAAACTTTCGTCAACTCCCAAGATATAGTGAAAAGTCCCTCAAACCTCATCAAACCACTACTTAAAAGATGCTAAGATATGTCCATATGAACCCATCAACCCCAATTATTTTCCTTTCAATACGTACCTTTGCTGACCTTCAATTTCATTTAACATTTAAGATTCTCCAAAAATTAAGAAAGATGTGTAAATAATTTCAAGATACAAATGCACAGGTTTTAAGAACAGTTGAATTACTAATTGTCCAAGCAAACCTCTAGGAGACCGATCTGAATATATACTGTGTCCAATATCTACCTCCTCTACAGTCGATCTTAAATTGAAATACTCTGCCGAGCTAACCTCCTACATGATCAGCCTTAAAGTGGCTTATTCCGCTGAGCTACTTCAAGTTTGTAATGATCACTTGAGAAAACAACATCTTGGGAAAGCTTTAGCAGATATGCTACTAAGTTCATCACTTCATTTTGCTCCTTCTTAAAAAGAAAAAAAAAAATCCTTTAGCTGGCTTAAGGGTATAAAATCATATGAATTTTATTAACCAAAAGATGTTGCTAAAATTTCCAAGCACATAATTCCATTCACGAATCCCTGAGGACTCATTTAAATCCAGAAAACCAAACTAAAATCCAACTAATGTTGCACATTTCACAAGGTTTGAACCGTCTATAACTAATGAAGCCCTGAAAGAACATCAAACTAGGAGACTTTTGAGGCTATATGCTTCCTAGTGTAAACTTATTTATTTTTTGGGTAAGGTAACATTTGTATGTATAGGCACAAAACAGTACATGATTAGACTGAAACCTTACATAAGAGTGACCAAAAGTAAGCAAAAATCTACCTTCCTCCGAAGAACCTAATGTATCAACGATAGATATTTATCTTAGATTTTATATTTTATTTTTTGAGAATGGTAAACTTATCTTCCGGGTAGATTTGGCTGCACCAAAAACAGAGAAGTATAATACAGTTGAGTTCGATCTGATATATTGTATTGCTGCTGTTTACAAAACACCTAGAATTCCTTTCTCTCCATATTGCCTACCAAATGCATGCAGGGACCATCCTCCATCTTCCTCGATCATCTTCTCCAGCTCCAGCTACTTCCCAACTAAAGAGAGTTTCAGTAATCTTTCTAGGCATTGTCCATGCTATGGCCTATGCCTGTGAGATTAATGAGAGTGGAAGTTGTGAAACACCCAATGATGTCCTGCTTGAGCACCTCCCAACATCTGATAAAGGATCCCATTGTAAAATCATCAGACCTAGAGCCTTATCCATAGCACACATTTTCAAACACCCCAAAACTTCTTGTTCTTGAAATCTGCTTTGCAAAAGATCCTTTCCTTCCTTAGAAACTGTTGGAGAGTTCCAAAATTGGTTGTTGGTCTCCATTCTACAGTCTCAGTATAGATTTTTTTTTGTAGAAATCCACCATCTCATCATTGATTCTCAGAGGCTCTGAGATTAATTCATCCTGGATCAATAAATAATAAATGTTGTTGCATCGTTTATAGCCATTAGCAGTTTTATGAAAGAACTTAGTATTTCTGTCCCTTTCTTCAGCCAGATGGCCTTGGATATCTGCCTCCATGCCACATCTTCATGTTTCAGCAGTTCTTCATAATTCATCAGCAAGGATGCCCTCTCCACAATTTCCCCTCAGTTAAAGTTGTCTTCCAGTACTCTGTCCAACACTGCTAGCTGGATTAGCAAGTTAGGCTTTTGTACCTTCAAGTTGCCTTGGCCTCTTTTACTCCACACCTTAGTTTACCTTTCCAAGACTTCATTTTAAAGCTATGTAATTAGGTTTTCCTAAGAAATAAAATGACGTCCACCAACTCATAACTCTTTCAACAAATCTATCCGTCTTCAGACACCAATTGTCAAACTTGAAATATGACCACAATGCAATACAACAAATACATGATCAGACGTCATTCCTTGAAGGAGAGATTGCTTGATGTTGCTAAAGCAGTTATCCCACTCTTCAGAAATCAAGATTCTGGCAGTTGTTAAGGCAGTAATATATGTATCCCCTGTGTACCAAGTATAAGCACCTCCCTCTAGCTGAAGATCAATAAGACTCATGTCTTCTATAAAGTCTGAGAATTCCACCATAGCTGTGGACTTCTCTTGCAATATTTTTTTCTTGTAGGAAATCTAATTATATTGAAGTCCCGACAGATTGCCCATGGGCCCTCCATTGGACCCCTTACAGCACTTATTTCGTCTCATACCTCTCTTCTTTCATTGTCCCAGTTTGGAGCATATACTCCTGTAATGTGGCAATCAAAGTCCTGCAACTGGCCTTCAAATCTGCAGGTCAGAGTATGTATCCCAATTTGAAGAGCCTCCCCTTTCCATACCCTCCTATCCCATACCACCAAGATTCCCTCTCTGGTTCCACTGGCCTCTAGACAGGCATAGCTTTCCCATCTTCCTCCCCGAAGTTACTTTACAAGGTCTTCTACACCCCCCTGCAGCTTTGTTTCTGTAAAGATATGGCACCTGGCCTATCTCAACCCCAAAAGTTAGCTCTTGAGGGGAGGTTTGTCCAAGTCCATATAAGGAGATCAAATTCCCATCCCTATACCGATATGGGACATCTTAACACTCCCCCGCACGCCTAGACCTCAACTGGAGCGTGAACACTTCTAAATGGGGACCCATCATCGGTGACCAACAAATTGGATGGGTCTATACCATGTAAAGATATAGCACCTGGGCCTAACTCAACCCCAAAAGCTTGCTCTTGAGGGGAGGTTTTTCCAAGCAAAGTCTCATCTCTCTACCGATGTGGGACATCTTAACAATTTCCTTCAAACATACAACATTTGCACCCCGGTCAAGTAAAGAACTCTTCACCGGCCTCTTTTTATCCATGTTATTTAATCCCCTTACATTCCACGTGACTAATTGGATCTTCATTGATAATTGAAGTCAAAGCCCTTCACCTGCTCCTGTTTCCATTGCTTTTTAATTTAATGACAGAAAAGACCAATCCTTTCAACTTTTGTGTCCCCTTGAACTTGTTTTCCTTGATAGTAGTGTTTGATTCCATCCTCCTTGCATGTCTGCTACTATCAATCTGCATTAGTAATTCCATGGCTTCTTCCTCATATCCCCAAAAATCAACTCCAAACAATTTGCTTAATTTGACCAAATATTGACTGACCCATATAGGTGTATCCCCTTTTGTCTGAGCAATCACCTTGTTGCCGAACCAAAATTGGTTTGGCATCTTCAACTTCCCAGATTTCCCACCATCCACAGATTCTAATTGCAAAACTTGATTATGATCTTCAATGTAGCAGTTCATCTTTGATTCCTCTATTACTGCAAGAGACATATTACCACTAGTATTCGTCATTTGTGTATCTTCCCCTACACTAAAGTTTTTTCTTCTTCTGCATGCAGACTATTTGTCAAATCAATTCTCGTCAAGTCCACTGATGACCTGTTAGAAATAGGAGTAGAAGTAGATGATTGTCATTGCAACACTTTGACGGGTGTGCTTCTGTTACCCTCTTCCTCAATCATAGTTCTCATCTCAGAAAAAGTATAATCTTGAGCTTTATCCCCATAGAAACTTGCTCCTTCTGTAATTGAGTTGATGTTCGTTGTTTGCTTGAACTTGTGTCTCTAGAAGGTCTGAGTCATTGGGCTCTAAATAATCATGCTTTGGACAAGTTCTGCAATTTTGGGGCCCAACTCCTTATTTCGAACTATTGCTTTCATCTTAATAAAAATTTCTGACCCCAACTGCCCAGCTTGCATGTCACGTGGTTGATATTTAAAAGTCGCCCACCCACGTGGACTGCGACCTCTGTCTTCACTAGAAGACACTGGAAAGTTTTCTCCTATATAGGTAGCAATACCCACTTTACCCAACGGCCCTTCACTTCCACCATGGATGATCTGCCTCCCTCTTCTTCCTGTCGCTGAAACCTCACACCAAATTGGTGTTGGTATATGAATCCATCACATTCCAACTCTTATCTCTAGTTGTACAGCTATTCATTTCTTTTAACCTTAATTCTTGCCCAGTGGAGATGATTTTTGTGTTTTGTTTCTTCTTCAGTTCCAATCCAGCCACCTCACATGTCGCTGACTTGTCTGAATGTGGTTTGAGACCATAATTCACAGGCACCCCTAGAGATGAATCCAGACCTAATTTCTGGGAATTTCGTCCGGCCAGCACCCTGAAGGAGACCACCATTGTAGAGTCATTTTGAGCTTGTTCCAACTCCACTCCCCTTGGAGAACATGCATGTTTTGCCTCTTTCCTAGACAGCATCTCGAAGAGGAAATGAGAGTCGTTCATTCCATAAACATTAACTCCATGGGAGGATCTCCAGTTGTTGCTTGCCCCATCTTCAAATGTCGTTCAAAGTTGGAGTTTCATGGTTTGGGGCCGAGACACTTTGGGCTATGCATCTTCCGAGTACATCCTCTTCTGAAGGTACTACACTTCCAAGAATAATGATTCTGGTATCAATGCTTTGATCATTGGCTCCTTTATTCCTTCCGTCGACAATCAAGTGATTTTGAAGGCTTCTATGTATGAAACTTCAAGTCATGGATACCTAGCTATTGTATTAACTTCCTTTCTTCTGAAGCATTAATGAATCTAATGACTTTCTGTGCTATAAACCCCAAACCAGCTTTTAGTGTAACTTCAGGTGTGATAATAATAACTGACCTATTGCTCCCTTGTATTTATTTATTTTTTGATGACAAGGGAAACCCGCAGCCGCTACCCTTTGGATGCGCACAGGGTAAAACCCTCGCTCCTATGTAATAGCTCGCAAACCACATAGGAGAGGTAACCCGCACTAGGCAAGCCTGGTGCGACGAGCTCAACCCAGAAGGCAAACCCCTTGCTTTCGCTGGCAAGGGGTTTCGAACTTGAGACCTCCAACATGGAAGTCCCAAGCTCAAACCACTGGGCCACCCCGAAGGGTTGACCTATTGCGCCTTTGTAAAGCAATGAAACTGATGTACCTACCATGTTCATTGAATTTAAGAGTACAAAAGAACTCTATGTAATGGTCTTTTAATTTCCATCTCCTAACTGTCTGTTTTTGCTCCTTGGAGTAAATATCTGGATTATCCATTTCAAGACTTCAATGCTTTATAGTAGCTTTCCTCATCAAATGCCTGAAGCGCACTGTCCTTTCAAACCAAATTTTTGACCTTGAACTGTACTTAGATGGTGTACATTTAAAACCAGAATCCTTTTCCCCCCATCAGAAAGAGGAGAAAGGTAAGAAGTGAGAAAAGGGTGGTTACAATTGGGTTGAGAAGAACAAAGAAAGAAATTTTGATAGAAAAGACACAGGAAAAGGTGTTCTACAATTCTAGGAAGTAGGAGAGCGAAATTCTTGGAGAATGTGCCTGGGAGCATTTCCCAACTTTTTCTTTTCCCTATTTTGTGGGAAGCGAGGTTGAAATGGTCCGGACATGTGAGGAGAAGATGCATGGATGCCCTAGTGCGCAGGTGTGAGAGGGTGGTTATGGATGGAATCAGGAGAGGTAGAGGTAGACCAAAGAAATATTGGGGAGAGGTGTTTAGACAGGACATGGCGCAGTGGCAACTTACCGAGGACATGACCTTAGATAGGAAGGTGTGGCGGACACGAATTAGGATAGAAGATTAGTATGTGTTAGAGTGGGTAAAAGTCCCACATTGGTTGGGAAATGGACTGGTGGTCTTCTTATATGGACTTGAGCAATCCTCCCCTCATGAGCTAGCTTTTGGGGTTGAGTTAGGCCCAAGTGTCATATCTTTACATGGTATCAGAGCCAGGTCCATCCCCGTTTGGGCTCCCGATCCATGTGCCAGTTGGGCTTGTGCGTTAAAGGGGGTGTTAGAGTGGGTAAAAGTCCCACATTGGTTGGGAAATCGACTGGTGGTCTCCTTATATGGACTTGGGCAATCCTCCCCCTCATGAGCTAGCTTTTGGGATTGAGTTAGGTCCGGGTGCCATATCTTTACAGTATGTATGACTGTGTCCCTTCTAATAAGTAGGAGTCTTGTGCCCTTACTAGTAGTCGTAGGATTACTCTTCTAGTTTCTTGTTCTTCGATTTCTGTGACTTATCTATTATTCCAGGCAGTTTGTTTAAAGTAGTATTTTGTCATAGTATGGTTATGTTGCTATCTGTTGTTTTGCTACTATCTATTGTCTATTGTACTTTCATGATGTCTTTTCCTAGATTATTTATTTAGTCATAATACAGTTATCTTGCTATCTGTTGTTTTGCTACTATCTATCGCCTATTATACTTTCATGATGTCTTTTCCTAGAATGTTTTTGTCTTGAGCCGGGGGCTATTGGAAACAGTCTCTCTACATCACCTCTGAGGTAAAGGTAAGGTATGCTTACTTACTACCCTCCCCAGACCCCACCGCGTGGGACTACACTGGGTATGTTGTTGCTGCTCTAGTATTTAAGCAAATAGCTAGTGTAAATTTTACGGAGAAGTAACCAAGAAGCAGTGATAAACACGAAGTGGTTTTGACCAAATGCTCATATTTGCATTAGTTTTGTAATTGTCATGACAAAAACATCCACAAGCCAATGAGTTTCATGCCTGCCTGCAAGAAGGCATAATCCTGGGCCTAAGAGGCTGCTATATCAATGCACAAAGTTCAAATCGTAAGTAATAAGCATGTCCTTACTATACATAGTATGACAATTTTGATTATTGGTTGGGAGTAATAAAATGAAAAATAAAACTAGATAAATTCACATGTCCTGAAGAAAAAATATCCCTTTGAGTAACTATCCATGAAATAGCTGGTGAACAAGACAAGCATGCAACATAATGCATGATGGACATGACTTGCCTGTACAAGAGAGGGCTTATAACGCAGCTTCAATCTTGGAAAGGCATGCCCATTAGATGCTGGTGAGATCTGGACAAGAACATCGGAAAATCTGCAGTCCTCCCTTACCCACTTAACATAAGCAAGGCCATCTTTGTTTGGTCCACTGTACTGCACCAACAGGAAGTATCAGAAGACAGAATAACTTTGTTTATCTTATAGCTGGCAGGGATTATTTACTATGGCATGTAGCAAAACTGATCTGGTAATCTAAAGAAATTTTAGATTAGGACCACTGGAATATGTTATCTTAGGAAAAGATATACATTGAGGACCATGAGCATGCTAATCTAATCATTAACCTGTCCTTTCTGTGCTCATTTAAGATAAAAAAACACTATCTCTTGGGTGGATTACATGGTACTATGGTAGCTTCGTAATATTTCTTTACCACAGGTATGTATTATCTTGTTTCATATCAATCTCTCTATCCTAAATTGAATGTCTAGGTTTCCTTTTCTGTCTGTGCCTAAATTATAACTCGAAGAAAGAAATTTAAAATATAAGTACATCACTCTATACTACTCAAGCAAAAACTCAAAAACTAACTAATGGCCTCCACATGTTCCCTCCCACCAAACATTAAACAACCAATATTTTGAACTCTCAACTGAATAGTAATACCAAGTAGAACCATGAAACTCAAATTTGTGATTAAACAATGGAAATGCCCAAAGCACAAAAGAAAATCAAAAAGAAAAAAACAAACAGTCCTACCTGTGCATTAATTCCCTGTTTGTTTAAATAAATGCGGCCATGTATATCTCTTCCCTGCAATCAAAGGGCAATATCTGTTATAATAATCTGAGTGAAAGAGCATATATTCAGGCATCTCGCTGATATACATGCTACAGTGTGTAGTAGTTAAAAACCTTCAAATGATAAGAACTCAAGTCTAAACAATTACCTCCAAAAAGGAAAGGTGTTTGCTGACCTCCTCTTCTGGGTCTTCAATAAAAACAAAGCGGTAGAAATTTACCACTATAAACTCTTCCTCATTGTCAATTTCTTTAGGAACTTCCAACCAATCCCCATTTGAAGACAAGCAGAAGCTTTTACATCTTAACGGCAAAACCCTCTTCTTATTATTATTCAAAGTAGTAGCACCAATTTTTGGAATATTCGGAAAACATCTACTTGGTTCGTTACAAGCAAGTAGAAATGGCTTTGCCACGTTCATCAATGTAAACGACCTCATCAAGTTTACTCAATGCTATTTGAATTCAATTTGAAATTGGGAGAGAAGACGCCATGGAATGGAACATTTTAATGGATAACGCTTCCAGTTTTTTCTTTTTTTTTTAACAAAAATGAGAATATAAAAAAAAATTAAAATAAATACTCTTCCTTTTTTTTTTGTCATTGTTTAACTTGATAAACTCATTAAATAAAGAAAAACCTTGGGCCGCCGCCTCCCACCGCCAAGGAGTTAAAGGCAATTCTGAACAAATAGTAATTGGAATAATATGGCTGCCGGTCAGCCTTCTTCTAGTGCTGGTCTGGCATTACATTCCAATACTTCATTTCCCATTCTTAAACATCCCAATGCACCAAGCCATCAAATCGTCCCTACTAATTTGCCTATCGATTTTATAGGTAAGGAATTTGGCACAAAAAGAGAGCAATTTTCTAATATTCTAAAACCTAAAAGTGATGTAGAAAAGTTTCAGAGTTTTGTTGAATCAATTCCCATAAAGAAAATCCAGTACAAAGAAGGAATCCCTAGAGTGGTGTGACAAAAGAGAAGGTGGATAAAATGAATATTATAGAAAACCTTCAATACGCAGTTTTGGGGAAATTCTTCTATGGGTGGCCTGAAATAGAATAATCGAGAATTCAAATCTCAAAACAGTGCAATATTAAAGGAGAATGTCAAATTGGATTGCCAAGAAGCAGACATATTCTAATAAGATTTAATCGTCAGGAGGATTTCAATAATATGATGTTTAAACCTACTTATTGTATAGTGGCTAAGGATGGTTATTCTTATATGACGAGACCTCTCATCTATGATGCAAAATTCAACACAGAAGAAGAGATAACACAGGCGATGGCATGGATTTCCTTTCTGGATTCAAAACCAACATACTTTGTTAAGGAATCTATGTTCTCTCCTACTTCAGCAGTTGGGAAGCCACTACATCTTGATATAGCTACTATAAACAAAACTCGACCTAATTGCGCGAAGGTCAAGGTACAAGTGGATTTGCTTGCTTAACTACGTAAGTTTGTCGAATTGGAAGTGGGGAATGAAAATACAAAGATCTCTAGGGTGGAAAGGGTAAAAATCCAATACGATATGCTCCCAAAATATTGCAAACAATGCAAACTACAGGGACACATTGAAGCTACTTGTTGGGTTCTTCACCCTGAACTTCATAAAGTTATTAAGGAGGCAGTTGGTCCTAAGGAGGGTGATGGATGTGAAGAAGTAGAAGTGGATGTTCCTCAACTAGAAGCTCATTTAATAACGATTGGACGACATCTCAAGAAATGACAACCTACAAGGAGAGTTATAGCTATTGATAAACAAAGACTTAACAAAGAAGAAAATGCAGAGTTGCATACTAACAATTCATTTGCAACATTACAAGAAGAAAATACAAATAAGGAGATGCATATATCACATTTAGAAACTCACCAATAAATATTATGAATACTCATGAAGAGCAAAAGGATGGAGAGGGAGAACAATAAGAGAATATAGCACAAGAATTAAACACAGATGATGAGCAGGACATGAACAAAGTCACTATTGCTGATGGATCTAATATGTTGAGCAGTAACTTGACAAAGCAGGATGGGGAGAAGAAGGAAATTGGCCCAGCAGTTGTAGGGGTTGATAAGCAACAAAAAGTGATTGAGGTTCCTATTATTAAAGGAACATCTGCTACAAATCATGAAGAGATTGTGAAGCATTATGATGAAGTAGCTGAGAAAAAGATAAGTGCACCTAATGGAGGGAATACTGAACATGATCAGCAGAGTCTAATGAATAAGGCACTAACAATATTACTTGAGGACCCTATGAAGCAAAATAAGGGTCTGATGTTAATAAAGGATTTATCTAATGTTATTTATCAGATGCCACTACAAGTAGTCCATCATATTGAAGGAAGATTCCTTCATATACAAAATGAATACCAACCGATGGGAAAATGGTTTCACGGGATACTGCAAGAGCACTCATACATACTATGCATGGAAATTCTATCCCAATATAAGCATTACATGCTTTGGTTACTCATCAGAACATCAATCAGGACACTATAGAGAATCTGCAAATAAGCATAGCATCAGAAGAAGTATCAGAAGATAAAGAGGAAGGGGAAAAAGATAGCAATCTGCAAATTGTTTGTAAAGAGGTTGGTATATCTCTCAAGGTGATTTCAACTAACAGAAAGATCAAATCAAGAGGGGACAACAATAGTGTTGTACCAACAAGGGTTCAGGGTAAGAGGTTGGTCAAAACATGATCTAAATGAGTTACAAAGCCTTATTCTGAAATATTAGGTCTGTTAAATCTGAGCAGGCCTTTCATAGAGTTCAAATGTTACAAAGACACCACAAATTTGTCCTGGTTTTTTTAATGGAACCTTTCCAAGATACTAGGAATATTCAAAAATTCAAAAGGAGGTTGGGGATGCAATATGTGAATTTTAATACAAATGGGCAGATATGAATTTTTGTGAATCATCATATTCAAGTGGGTGTTATCTTAGATTCAGACCAGCAATTAACCATATTATTAACATTAAAAGATGGCACGAAAGTGTTGTCAACTGTGGTGTATGCTAAATGCTCTGATATAGAAAGATTAAATCTATGGGATGATCTATACTCACTAAGCCTTAACTTCCGAGTTCCATGGATGGTGGGAGGCGATTTCAATGTTATATTGAGTGGGGAAGAAAAGATATGAGGGTAGCATGTTTACCCCAAAAGTATGAGGATTTTGCATGTTGTATTGGCTCTTGTGATTTATCTGATATCAAGTTTATAAGGAACCCATTCACATGGTGGAATGGTAGGGTGAATGAGGAATGCATCTTCAAAAGACTAGATAGAGTGATTGTTAATAAAGCATTACTCTATGTATGTGGTGATATTGGCTTACAACACTTATCTAGGACTGGATCTGATCATGCTCCATTACTAATATCTTGTGACTTTAGTATTATACTTGTTGTCAAACCATTCAAATTCTTGAAATTCTGGACTGAAAGAAAAGACTTCAAAGAAGTGGTTTGTCAAAATTGGATTGTTGAAGCTGAAGGTGATATCTTTATCCAATTAAAACACAAACAGAAAAGAACTAAGGCGTCTCTATCTAAAAGGAATAAAGAAAAGATTGGAGATATTTTTAACTAGTTGGCTATTAGGGAAGACATTGTCAAAATTAAAGAAGATATATTCCGACAAGATCCTAATCCTAGCAACAGAGCTATTCTGCAATAGGCTCATGCTGAATTGAAACTATATTTGCATCATGAAGAGGAGTTTTGAAGACAGAAAGCTAGTGTTCAATGGTTCAATGAAGGGGATAGAAACACAAATTTTTTCCACTGCCTTGTGAAGGGTAGAAAGAAGAAGCTGAAACTTACCAGAATTCAGAAGGTTGATGGAACTTGGGCTGAAATTATTAATGAAATAGCCAATGAAGGGTCTATTTTTTTTTAAAACCAATTCTCTAGAAGGTGTAATTTTGAATATATGGCCTTGTTGCAGTACATTCAACCGAAGATTACTCAAGAAGAGAATACTTTTGTGAAGATTTTGCCAAATGAAGAGGAGATTAATAAGGTGGTGTTTGTGCTTAATCCTGATAGTGCTTGTGGACCAAATGGCTTGAAAGGTTGTTTTTACCAAACTTGTTGGGATATAGTAGGCCCTGATATAATTAAGGTAATTCATGCTTTTTTCTAGGGGGATACTTTACCAAAGTCTATTACACATACTAATCTGGTCCTAATACCAAAAAAGGTAGTGATACAAACCTTTTTTTATCTTAGACTAATTAGTCTGGGTAATTTTCTAAATTATTTCAAGAATTGTTCATGATAGATTAGAAAGATTCCTGCCAAGATTACTTAGAATCAAACTGGTTTTTTAAGGGCAGAAACATTATTGAGAATGTGCTACTTGCTCAAGAAATTGTAACTGAAGTAAGAAAAAGAGGCAAACCAGATAATGTGGTCATTAAACTGGATATGGCTAAGGCATATGACAAAATGGATTGGAGGTTCCTAATTAAGGTCGTAGAAAAAATGGGATTTGATGAGGTATTCTTGGATATGATCTGGAGGATTATTACTAATAACTTGTACTCTTTGTTGATTAATGGTCAAGCCTATGGATTCTTTCGATCTATAGGGGGTGTTAAATAGGGTGATCCATTATCCTCTGTTTTATTTATCCTATCTTCTGAAGTCTTGACTAGGGCTTTGAATCACTTGTTCTACAACTATGAATTATAGGGTTATGGAATGCATAAGTGGAGTGAACAATTGAATCATCTTGATACAATTATTTTTGCTATAGCTGACAATAGATCCTTGCAACTTATTATGGTAACTATTCATATGTATGAAGAACAATCAGGACAACTGAATAATAAAGAGAAGAGTTTTTGCTACTTACGCAGCAAGGCAGCTCAGACCTCCATCCAGGTGGTGCAAGAGGTAATTGGAGTTGAAAAGGGATTTGGGGTGTCTATAGGCCATGCAATGATGAAGAAAGTTCATTTCTCTGAATTGATTCAAAAGATTCTTAACAAGCTTCAAATGTGTAAAGGAAAGCTTTTATCTTTTGGGGGGGAAAGTTGTGTTGATTAATCATGTATTACAAAGTATTCCAATATATCTTCTTTCTACTATTAATCCTCCTAAATGTGTGATCCATGATATACATAGGATTTTTTTCTGTATTCTTATGGAATGGCAAAGAAGAAGGAAGAGCTACTCACTGGATACCTTGGAAAGATATTTGTTTGCCTAAGATAGAGGGAGGTCTGGGTTTCAGATCTCTATTTGATGTTACAAATGCCTTATTTTTTAAGCTGTGGTGGAACTTCAGAACCACTAATTCTCTATGATCTCAGTTCCTATGGAATAAATATTGTAAAAGATACATGCCGCATGTTGTTCAATGGAAGGGAGGCTCACAAGTATCGAAGGTTATGTTGTAGGCTAGAGACTTGTTTGATCAACATATCTTATGGGAAATTAAAGGAGGTCACTCTAGTGTTTGGTTTGACAATTGGACCCAACTTGGGGGCCTTCACTTACAAACGTCTATTTCTCATGATTTTGATTGAATCAGTGTAGCAGCTCCTCAATGAGAATGGGTGGAATACTGATGGGTTAAATTAGAATCTTAATGAAGAAGTGTGCAATCACATACATACTGTACTAGGGTATATAACAACTACTAAAAAAATGATAAAACTTGGTGGTGGATAGCGTCTCGGAAGGATTACAATAGGATCAGCATGGGAGTTGTGTAGATATATAAAAAATCATTTACTCAATATAATGAACATTTGGGAGAAAGGATTTCCTTTTAAGGTGTCTTTTCTATTGTGAAGGATGTGGTTTGGTAGAATTCCTATTGGAGAAGTCCTCATCACAAGGAAAAATGTGGATTTTGTTGAATGTTGTTGCTGCCATGCTAAGGTACAAGAAACTTTTATCACTTACTCATTGAATGCCCAGATGCTAAGGCTATTTAAGAATATTTCTCAGAAGCTGCAGGATTACATATTAATGTAATGCAGATTAATCAAGGACTAGAAGAATGGTGGAGTGTTGATTGTGTTTTTAAACTAAAACCCATTTTTAAAACAGTTCCTACCTTTATTATTTGGGAAATTTGGAAGAGAAGAAATATTCTTATACATGGGGAAAAGATGAGTAGGCAATCCATGATGGCAGAAATTAACAGAAATCTATACTTGTTTACCAAGTGTAGATATCCATGGTTGAAGGGTATCCCTAACAATTGGCCCTTGATTGTAAAATATATGGAGGAGTATGTACCTCTTGTAAGACATAAGATGGTTGAGTAGAGTCACCCTCCAAATGAAAGTTTTAAATGTAACACTGATAGATCTTGTAGAGGAAATCCTGGACCTCGTTCTATGGTCTTTTGTGTTAGAAATGAGTTTGGAGATTTGGTGTTTGCTGAGTCAAGGCTACTGGAAAGGTGTACTGTTATTGAATCTGATATTAAGGCTATTAGAATAGGGATTGTATACTGCCAACAACACAATCTACTCCCACTAATTGTAGAAACAAATTCCCTAATAGCATAAACGGTGAAAAATGGAGTATGGGAGGTTCCATGGTCAATATCACTAGATATTAGACATGTACATGGGATTATCCATAGTTGCCAGGTGGAGATGGCGCATATATTCAGAGAAGGCAACCAATTGACGAATTTTTCACTAACTATGTTGTTAATTTTGCAGGTACACAAGTGCAACAATTCAATAACAACCAAGACATTCCACAACAAGCAAAGTCAATCATTTATATAGAAAAATTACTTGTTCCTAATATTCGAATAAAGAAGATGCAAAATAGGATGTACAAGGTTCCAACCAGTGCAGATGAAAATTCATTCACACATTCACAGTTGGAGTTGAAACATAACTAATAATTGTTTGTCTTTAACAGTGGTATTAATTCAAATCAGAATTCAACCTGTTGAGATGTATAAATAAAGGCTATGAATCGACAAACAAACCTGAAGATTATAGAAGTTGGGATACTTAACTTGAGTCTCTTTGTTGGAACTGGTCCGAGAAAATGCTAAATTTAAGATTTGTGATCCGATTCATACGATACTAAAGAACATTATCAAAATTTGTCATATGAAAAGCTTTCAACAACAATTACCTCCATATCCAGCTAATAGTTACAGCTCCCAGGTAGAAGAAGTCTTCAATGGTGATTGAATCATGACATCTGTGAGATTTTAGATGTTCGAATGATTTCAACCCGTACTTGATAGTGTTACACGATTAATACGATATGGAGGTAAGGTTGTGAAGGTGAGGTGTTCCCAGCGATTTGTAGGAGACAACTATGAGTTTCATGAAGTGAAGAAGGAGAAGATGAATCGATTTGGGAAAGTAGACTTTCCTGTCTTTGTATTTGATTTGCCTTTATTTCTATCTTTCTTTTTAGTGGATTTTTATTTTGGTTTTGGGCCACTTTTGGGCCCAAAACATGTAAATACCCATTGTTTCTCTCTAATAAAAGACCAATCTGGTCTATTTTATTAAGAAAAAAAAGATACACCCATTAAAAACTCAATCATTGATATATGTATTTACTATAGTCTCTATTAATTGATGTTTAGTATAAATTTGCAGAATAATATTTAACACTAAGGGCAAAACATGAAAAAAAACTTTCTAATCTTTTATAAAATACAAAAAAAAACACTACATTTTCCAACTACTTTAATTCTATGCAAACCATTTTAACAAAAGTAAAACAAAATAGGATTCAAGTTTTTCTTCCTCTTCTCTCCATTGTTCTTCTCTTCTTCTTCCTTAGAAAATCCGACCATCATCAAAGATTATCATTCTCTTCCTTCTCATCTCTGACCATCACTCTCTCTTTCTGAATCGAAGGTTGTGTTCGACTTAAAATATGTGACCCAAATGTTGCTTTAGATGAGTCATTTATTGCTACATATTATGCATCTGTTGCAACATGTGACCCAATGTTGCCGACCCATGTGTTGCTACATATGAGTCAAATGTTGTTACAGTTGAGGCATATATTGCTACAAATGACTTATTGTTGCTACGATTTCCCCATATGTTGCAAAATATCACCCATATGTAGCAACATATGTGTAATTCCCGCTTTAGAAAGAAACCATTTTTGGAAAGATCAAATTTGGAATGTTTGGCTAGTTTGCTAAGTATAAGTTATGGGTCAACTTCAAATGGTCATAACTCTCAATAAAAGACGGGTTAGGTGTGCTATAAGATATCAAATGAAAGGTCTTTCAATTATCTTTCCAACGCCACCGAGTTTGATAATTTTAAAGCTCGTATGAGGGAGATATGCCCATTTGAAGTTGGGCTGTCTAGATAAGAAAGTCAACCAGATTTCAATGGGGGTATTTTGGTCTTTTCCATACCAATTGACTTAATTCATTTTTAGTGAATTAATTAGGGTCTAAGCTTATTTGTTTCAGTTTACGCGTTACAAAATTACGCCAGGTCTTTGAGAGAAGAGAAAAGAGGAGAAAAGCCAAAGTTCATCATCGTTCTTGAAGTTTCACTTGCGGATTTCATCAAGGGTTAATCCCTACGAGGTATGTGAGATTACATAGCGTTGGGTTCGTTCACCCACACACCAATCATGAATTATTTCAGCATATTTGCATTCTTGAAAGTAGAGTAATTGAGTTCTTCATGGATTTTGTTGAAGTTTCTATTGGGTTCTTGATTATTGAGTTGTTGAGGAGTTCTTTAGTTATTTTCATGATATTTGAGGTTGTTTTTTAGTAGATTCTTGTATACTTTTGTTGGGTGTAGGAATCTAAGTGTTTGGGGAAGGAACCAATCGAATCTTGATGAATTAGGGTCGAAAAACGAACAAGAAAAATCATCAAAGTTCTGGGGAATAGGTGTGGGGCGTCGCGCCACTCAGAGTGCCCCACATAAGTTTTTGAAGGTTCGTATATGGGGCACCGCGCCACTCAGAGCACCCCAACCCAGGTTCTGCAGTTTGGAGTCTGGCGCCCGGCGCCACTCAACCAGGGTCGCCAGGTCCTCTACCCTTTCCCACTTCTTTCCGTTTGAGTTCCCTTGAAACATACCTATGTTTTCTAATTGATTTATACACTCTAAGGTACATCTAAAAATCATGATATCATCCACAAACATGCCATAAATTCAAATTCAAGGAAAGTTAAGAGCCAAGTCTAGAGAGTTCTTAGAGTCTTTTCAAAAGTCTTTTGCAAATGCTTTAAACTTGTTTTAAGAATTGAATTTTGTGTTGAGTAAAGAGTGAAGTTCATTATTCAAAATAGTATATGGGGACTATGTATTCCCAAATATTAAATGTTTTCATATTTAAACAAGAAAGGAAACATCGATTTCCAACAGAGCCTTTGAGCTAGTTTTTCAGTAAAGAGTAAATATTTTCACATTTAAGCAAGAGAGGAAACACTAATTTCCTAGAGAGCCTTTGAGCTAGTTTTTGAGTAATTATCTCAAACCATAGAAACAATTATGTTTTTAAACATATGAGCTAATTATATTTTGGGAAAAGTATTGAGCACTGATATGAAGGAAAGTTCAGACAACTCACAACCCCCATAAACCATGTAGCCAACGTGGGTAGAAAAGGGTCATATTTTTAAGATAATACTTTAGTAATTTTTAGCATAGACTAGTGGATCCACTTAGTATTTAGGTTCTATACCCTCGGTAAGGTATAAGATGGCCCTGGCAGCATGAGGCAAAATGTTGTACCATCACATAACTCATAAGTGATGGTTGTCGGTTAGAAAAACTCTCATAAAGATTATTAGCATTCTTATATACGTAGAGTTTACTTGTATTTTCATATATAACAGAGTTTATATTGTATCCTTGCATACAAACTGAGTTACTATTGTATTTTTCAATGCACATAGTTGTTATCCTTGTTTTAAAAGCTTTTCTTTATACTGCATTTATATTATTGCTTTGTATTGAAATGTGTTAAGTTGAGTTGAGTTGAGCCCATGTATGTTCTTTCAGTTCCTTTCAAGCTTATGTTTTGTTATAGAATTCCCCTCGCATGCTCCTACATTCAATGTACTGATGCCAATTGGCTTGCATCTTTTTATGATGCAGATTCAGGTAACTAGGATCAGCATCTAGCACATTGTTGATTCAATTGAGCTTCAAAGTTGTTGGTGAGCCTCTATGCTTCCGGAGGACCCCTTTTATTTGTTTAATCAGTTTATTTCATTTAGATGTCGTGGGTCTTGTCTGGACGTCCATCTCAGTTGTTAGAGGCTTCATAGACAGTTAGTTTATGTTAGTTCTTGAGTCTTTCCATTTCAGTTTGATGTTTGAGACTTGAGTTGCCTTTTGGCTAGTTGAATGTTGATCTTTAAAACATTCTAAGTTATTAATTGAGACAATTTAGTTATGATTTTATTTAAATACTTTCTTTATTGATGAGTTAAGTTTTCTGCTAAGAGTTAAGCCAGTCCAAGGTTTCGCTTGGGCCAACAATGGTTCTCGAGTGCCAGGACCGCCCAAGGTGTAGGCTCGAGGCGTGACAAGCTTGGTATCGGAGCACATAGTTCAAGAGTCTTAAAAATTTGATACGCTCAAATTACACCTCCCTAAAGAAGTATAAGTGATCGTTATCAAGTAAAGAACCCAACTTGTAGGTTGGGGTCGATCCCACGAGGAAAATGGTTTAGACTTTACTTTAACCAACAATTATATTCAATTAGCCAAAGTACTTCCAGAAACAAGTAATAAAAAGGGGGGAATTTGTAAAACAAATTGTAAGAATTCAGTAAGTAAGCAGTAAACAAAAGTCAATTTTGGTTGTTATCAAGATGAGAAAATTAACTAGGGTATACGTGTTCACCACAAGCTCATAACGCAGTAAT
>NW_006238998.1:339251-341459 GCF_000226075.1 Solanum tuberosum | reverse complement strand
AAGTGTTTGGGGAAGGAACCAATCGAATCTAGACGAATTAGGGTCGAAAAACGAACAAGAAAATTTATGGGTTTTCTGGGCAGTGGGCTGGTGCACCAACAATAGGGGTCTGTAGGATGGGCTCTGGGGCGCCCCACCAAATAGTGCACCTCAAACCAGGTTTTGTAGGATAGGGTCTGGCGCCCTGCGCCACTCAGTACACCAGGGTCGCCAGGTCCTCTACCCTTTCCCACTTCTTTCCGTTTGAGTTCCCTTGAAACATACCTATGTTTTCTAATTGATTTATACACTCTAAGGTACATCTAAAAATCATGATATCATCCACAAACATGCCATAAATTCAAATTCAAGGAAAGTTAAGAGCCAAGTCTAGAGAGTTCTTAGAGTCTTTTCAAAAGTCTTTTGCAAATGCTTTAAACTTGTTTTAAGAATTGAATTTTGTGTTGAGTAAAGAGTGAAGTTCATTATTCAAAATAGTATATGGGGACTATGTATTCCCAAATATTAAATGTTTTCATATTTAAACAAGAAAGGAAACATCGATTTCCAACAGAGCCTTTGAGCTAGTTTTTCAGTAAAGAGTAAATATTTTCACATTTAAGCAAGAGAGGAAACACTAATTTCCTAGAGAGCCTTTGAGCTAGTTTTTGAGTAATTATCTCAAACCATAGAAACAATTATGTTTTTAAACATATGAGCTAATTATATTTTGGGAAAAGTATTGAGCACTGATATGAAGGAAAGTTCAGACAACTCACAACCCCCATAAACCATGTAGCCAACGTGGGTAGAAAAGGGTCATATTTTTAAGATAATACTTTAGTAATTTTTAGCATAGACTAGTGGATCCACTTAGTATTTAGGTTCTATACCCTCGGTA
Source organism: Solanum tuberosum (assembly GCF_000226075.1). Taxonomy (NCBI): domain Eukaryota; kingdom Viridiplantae; phylum Streptophyta; class Magnoliopsida; order Solanales; family Solanaceae; genus Solanum; species Solanum tuberosum. Next base: position 340,579 of record NW_006238998.1, on the reverse strand, counting down.
AGGTATAAGATGGCCCTGGCAGCATGAGGCAAAATGTTGTACCATCACATAACTCATAAGTGATGGTTGTCGGTTAGAAAAACTCTCATAAAGATTATTAGCATTCTTATATACGTAGAGTTTACTTGTATTTTCATATATAACAGAGTTTATATTGTATCCTTGCATACAAACTGAGTTACTATTGTATTTTTCAATGCACATAGTTGTTATCCTTGTTTTAAAAGCTTTTCTTTATACTGCATTTATATTATTGCTTTGTATTGAAATGTGTTAAGTTGAGTTGAGTTGAGCCCATGTATGTTCTTTCAGTTCCTTTCAAGCTTATGTTTTGTTATAGAATTCCCCTCGCATGCTCCTACATTCAATGTACTGATGCCAATTGGCTTGCATCTTTTTATGATGCCGATTCAGGGGCTTGCATCTTTTTATGATGCAGATTCAGGTAACTAGGATCAGCATCTAGCACATTGTTGATTCAATTGAGCTTCAAAGTTGTTGGTGAGCCTCTATGCTTCCGGAGGACCCCTTTTATTTGTTTAATCAGTTTATTTCATTTAGATGTCGTGGGTCTTGTCTGGACGTCCATCTCAGTTGTTAGAGGCTTCATAGACAGTTAGTTTATGTTAGTTCTTGAGTCTTTCCATTTCAGTTTGATGTTTGAGACTTGAGTTGCCTTTTGGCTAGTTGAATGTTGATCTTTAAAACATTCTAAGTTATTAATTGAGACAATTTAGTTATGATTTTATTTAAATACTTTCTTTATTGATGAGTTAAGTTTTCTGCTAAGAGTTAAGCCAGTCCAAGGTTTCGCTTGGGCCAACAATGGTTCTCGAGTGCCAGGACCGCCCAAGGTGTAGGCTCGAGGCGTGACAAGCTTGGTATCGGAGCACATAGTTCAAGAGTCTTAAAAATTTGATACGCTCAAATTACACCTCCCTAAAGAAGTATAAGTGATCGTTATCAAGTAAAGAACCCAACTTGTAGGTTGGGGTCGATCCCACGAGGAAAATGGTTTAGACTTTACTTTAACCAACAATTATATTCAATTAGCCAAAGTACTTCCAGAAACAAGTAATAAAAAGGGGGGAATTTGTAAAACAAATTGTAAGAATTCAGTAAGTAAGCAGTAAACAAAAGTCAATTTTGGTTGTTATCAAGATGAGAAAATTAACTAGGGTATACGTGTTCACATTTTCTTCACAACTCAGCAATCTTAATAATAGTAATCCTTTCCTAGTGTATTACATGCAAACTCTCTATACTTCCGTGCCTGAACATCTTTCCTACAAAACATGATAAAAACACATAAAAACCAATATAAAAAG
>NW_006238998.1:334824-338559 GCF_000226075.1 Solanum tuberosum | reverse complement strand
CCACGAATATGACTTCAGACTTTGTAGCTCTTTTTACTTTTATTTTATTTTCTCTTTTAGCTTTCAACAAGTCACATCCTTTCTTTTCTCTCTTTTTATTTTTTATTCATCACTCTTTTCATACCCATTTTTCTTTCAGTTCCCTCTGTCATAGCCACCCTCAACTTATGGATTTTCCATTAGTTTAGGTACACAATACCCGATTTCGGGTCAGGGCTAAGATTTGAAGTTACTTTTTACATTAAGCCACCCTCAACTTAGGCTTTTGGCCTAAGTCGTAGTGCACATGTCCAAGGAGGGACCGGGGCCAACATAGTAGATTATGGGACTGTGAGTTCGGGTTGGAAAGAAATGGTTTAATTATAGGCTCAAAGTTTTTGGATCAAAGAGAGCTATTTATTTTATTTGGTTGGATCCTTCTTTTAGGCAATTTGTGGATTTTTTTAGAACAATGGCTTATGATCACTTCCTAACCTCTAGATTGAATTGTCTTCGCAGGACTAACCAGGCAAGTTCTAGTTTTGCACAAAAACTGTTTGAACACTCAACGATTCTCACACACTCTTGACACATAGTTCCATAATCAAGTTATCGAATTACCTAGTTGAAGTTTCAGCTTAAGTCATGCCATCGAGTTCGATTCGTTAATATGTCATACTCAGAGCCAACACATTCAACTAATCGTAGCCCATAAATTCTAACACACATCCCAAAATCTGGCGGGTATCATTTTTCATAAGCCGATGGCTGGGGCGGATCGCTCGAGGACTCGTAACTCAAAGGCATCAAGATGCTTATTAACAGCCTGGACCTTCCGGTCCATCATCCCTTCCATCCTGCGCTCCATTCTAGCCTCGGACTCGGCTATCGACTTTTGCATCCACGGCTGGATGTGATGCAGCAGTGTGGCCATCTGAGCCTCTAACTTCTATACTCTGGCCAACGGGACAACAGTAGCTCCTAATTGTGGTGTGGACTGGGAAGAGCTAGGAGCCACACTAGCTGCCTGAGATGAGGTGCCCGGGACAGTATCGGTGTGGTCTGGGATACTGGGGTCACCGCCCTGTGCCTGCCCCACTGTGTCTGCAAGATAGGCACCCAAGGGAGGTACCTTAACCTAGGGCTCTCTGCGAGGTGCCGCCACATTTGCCTCATCTCGAATGAGGCCTATGTCCAATGCCCAGTAGGGTGGACTAACCTGTCAGAATGCCAGATCGGCACTCCAGAGTCCCTGCACAAATGAAAAATTAGACATGGGAAGGGGTAAGTAGTGGAGGTCCTGAATGCCCTCTCGTGAATCTCTGCCAGCAGCATGCGGGCAAAGTCAATCTCCACTCCTGCTACCAATGCCGCAACCATGACCGCTCTGTCCCAGGTGACTTGATTGTCAGCTTTTGTAGGCGACACTCTGTTACGTACCAGCAGCCTGAAGAACTTGGCCACAAAATTTAATGTGGCCTTCCTGATGCCCAACCGTAGAGGAGCGACCCATTTTGCACGGTCGCCATCTGCAGGAATGTACCTGGCCAACCATAGTAGAACAGTCTCTCGCTGCTCAGCGTTCCTCTAGAAAGCGCCACTCCTCACGATGTCCCATCTGTAATCAAACTCTGTGGTGTTGACAGACCAAGAGTGACCCGTAGTGGGACCATAGAGAAAACGTCTGATCGTGGCAGGTGATATGTCCACCAGACAACCTCGAACCAACGTGGAAGTGAGAGGATCTTGAGCTAGGGGCTTTGACCGCTTGGAAATTGAACCGCGGAGAGTGGCAACATAGGAAGCATAGAATTCCCACACAATCTCCTTGCTATACGTCCCTGGGTCTCGAGCCATCCAGTCACACTTGTGAAGGTTAAACAGCCGGTGGATGTCCGGGACAGTGTGCAAGCTCCCCATGAGGACTCTGCGCTCCTCTGTAATAAGTCGGGCCATCTTCTGTTTGTCTTTTACCATCTTAGCATCCCGATAAATTTTCCATTGGCCTTCTACACACCACCTATTTATCTCGCCGGGTACTGGAGTGGGGTCATCATTCCGTGGTGCAGGTATGGACTCCGAGCTAGTTGCCTCATCAGACGAGGCTGCTTGGTCATTCTCACCAGATTCTGTGGATGATTTAGCACTGGACCCTGCAGCATGGGCAGACTCGGATCCTGAATTTAGCACTGGACCCTGCAACATGGGCAGACTCGGAACCTGAAGGATGGGAAGACTCGGAGCCCGAAGCATGGGCAGACTCGGATCTGGACATAGACCCCTCTAAATTGGAAGCAGCCCCAGTTGGTGATTCGATCAGTGTGTGCTCCTTATCAGACGAGGAGACAGTGACTACGCTGGGAAGCATCTTCCGGGGGGTGCTTCTGGTGCCTCGAGGTGCAGTGTGAGCAGTCCTAGTGTTGAGAGGAACATATGCTGGATCTGTTTCGGTGTCTGTGTCCTCATCGATTAACCGGAAACTAGGGGCAACAGATTTGGACTTGCCTCGTTTTGAGTAGGTGACCATCTTCTTGGGTGCCATCGTACCTGCGGGAGCGATATTAATGCCGAAGACTAACCATACACAAAAAAAAAAAAAAACTTTTAGAATTGTTAACGACCCTCAACTAAGTCCAAAGAAGTTTTCAGACAGATGCTACAGTGGTCATCCACGGAAGAGACCTACGGTCCGTAGACTGATCTACGGTCCGTGGATCTCTTCCGTGGATCAGGGGGCCATCAATATAGGTCACATATGGAAACCACAAATGTGCAGAACGGTCCGTAGATGGATCTACGGACCGTAGTCCACATCCGTGGTTTCACACTTGGTGAAATTTTCATGTGCATCCATTCACGAGCCTCTTCTACGGTCCGTAGATGGATCTACGTTCCGTAGACAGGGTTATTGTGGATGCGATCTGTGCCAGGTATCAGCCATTTTTTATTTAGGATCATTACATTTTTAGCCTTATTTTTCAACATTAACGAAAATCTCATCATGCATTTCAACATTCAATTATGCTAGTTCTTCATTCTTAAGATTCCGACTGATCATTTTACCAAACAATTTAGACTAGTTGTGGAACCCTAAGTCGAAACTAACATATAGATTTACAATCACATACAATAAGGCTACACAATCACTATCTATCGTTCCTAGGGCATTGTGATTTTCAAGTTTTTTTCATACAATTTCATCTAACAATTACCCAAGGTTAAGACCTAACTCCCGACTTTCTATATTCAATCTATGAATCGAAATTCAAAGTGAGGGGAAAGTCTATTACCTTACAAACAACGAAGAGTGGGGTGATTGCGTGGCGGCACTAAGCTTAGCAAGACCAATGAGTCACCTCTTCGTTACTAACCAAACATCGGACCATTTTTGTGGACTATGGCATGAGTTGTATTTGAAATGGAAGGGAAGTTGGGGAATTATGGAAGGGATGATATTATGGGGGAGTTATGGAGTGATTTAGGGAGGTTAAATGATGGTTGAAATGGTTTTGGGAGTAATGGAGGGAAGAGGAATGGTTTAAAACAAATAGGGGTTTTTAAATAGGAGGGTCTGGGTCGGGTCTGGCAGCCTGAGGGTTTGGACTCACGAGACCCCGTCTACGGTCCGGGATTCGATCTACGGTCCGTAGATCAAGACCATAGATCACTCTTACACTTGAAAATATTTAGAGGCTTACCTGGATCTATGGGCACTATTTACGGTCCGTTGAAGAATCGACGGACCATCGATGGGGG
>NW_006238998.1:334551-334685 GCF_000226075.1 Solanum tuberosum | reverse complement strand
AGCTTTTAGGCGAAACTCATCAAGCATATTCAAGTCATTCATCCTTTGATTAGATGAGGCGCCCCAATCCAAATTTAACTTTTTCATTACCCATACAGCCTTATGCTCTAACTCTACTGGTAAATGACAAGACT
>NW_006238998.1:333739-334451 GCF_000226075.1 Solanum tuberosum | reverse complement strand
TTGTTGCGAGAGATCCTCTCCAGTTTTTCAGCAATCTTTGCATAAGTACAATCGCCATATGAACCTCCGACAATAGTGTCAAGTACTACTTTATTGTTATCATCCTGTCCTCGATAGAAATATTCCTTCAGTGACTCATCATCAATACGGTGATTTGGAACACTTCTTACGAAGGCAGTGAATCTGTCCCATGAGCTACTCACAAACTCTCCAGGTAATGCTACAAAATTGTTGACCCTATCTTTGTGATTGAGCTTCTTGGACACTGGATAGTACTTTGCTCGGAACACCTCTGCTAGTTGGTCCCATGTGAATTTTGAGTTATACGGAAGCTCAATGAACCATATTGCAGCATCGCCTGTCAGTGACAGAGGAAACACTCGTAATCCAATGACATCCAGATCCAAGTCTGGTCTACCTAGACAACTTTTGCACACCTCACTTAACTTGGCTAAGTTAGAATGTGAATCCTCCGATGGTGATCCTGAAAATAAACCTCTTGTTGTAAGTGTAACATCCCGTATTCGAAACAGACCAAAATGCAGATTTTGAGAAGTTGTAGGTGCAACCCACGGTTGCCATCCACGGACCGTAGGTCAGACCACAGCCCGTGCTGGTGGTCCGTGCTTCACCACTGCAACCCCTCCCCATCCAAGCTCAGAAAAATCGGCTAAGTCTCGACCCACGGACAGACTCACGGTCCGTAGGTCAG